>NC_051325.1:3469978-3615472 GCF_015220235.1 Choloepus didactylus | reverse complement strand
GGGGCCACATTTGCATGCCTTTCTCCCTTAAGACTAATATGAGCTCCCCAGAAGGTCTCTTCCCTCCCCTGCTTCTGGATCCCAGGGAAGGCAGGTGGAAAATGATTCCTGGGAACTGAGGCACAGGGAAGGCAGATGGAAAATGATTCCTGGGAACTGAGGCACAGGGCTGCTCTGTTTGTCAAACCTCCCTTTTCTCAAAGTGAATAATGTATGTTTACCTTTATCTTGTGGACTCATTACCAATTTAAACCACTAAGGACCTGAAAATGCTATTTGAACAGAGGACAGGTGTATACTACTTTAGTCTACGGTTTATATAGGACTGTAAATCACCATTCTCCCCTCAAAAACAAATTGTTTGGAGAGAATGACAGGAAACACAGGTTTTGTATGCAGGACTACAGAACACGGTTACTAAAGTACTGAGCTCAGTACTGTCCAATAACACTCTGGGTCAGATCTTCCCAAGGTGCCTCTCTGTGCCACTCCCGGGGCATGGTGGGAAGTGGGTGGAGGACATTCTCTATGTCTGGAAAACTGTTCTAGGCATTTCCTGGTGTCAAACTTGTGACCTTCCCTTTATGCTCTTGTTCCTTGTCTCCTTTAATTTATGGAGAATTTGCCCAAAGTTAGAGAGATCCCCTGACACTCAAAAAAGTTTACATGGAATGATGACTACAGGTGGTGGGATTTTAGCTGAGAGCTTTTTCAGAACCACTATGAAGGGAAAGCTCATTTCCAAACAAAAGTTTGATTAAAAAATACATTCAATGCATCAGAGAATTGGTGACACAGAGCAAATAAAAATCCTGAATTCTGAAGACAGAGATGCCAAAAATGTTAAGCCTAGATGGCCGACTGTCACCAGATAAAATATAAGTTAGTAAGAAATATTGATAATACATTTTTTAGACTCTGAGAGTGAAAAGTTGCTAGAGTGAAACTCCTTGGTCCCAGATCCCAAATGCCTGGTAGGCTTTGCCTCCATAATTGGAGATAATCCACCAAATAATAAAACAGAACTAAACAAAATAATTCTCCCCATTGGTTCTTGGGTCAAGGGGCAGTAACCATTGTACAAATGCACCCCAAAAGAGACAAATCTGTATGCAGATAGCAAAAAAACAGTACCCTATTGTCCATGGTGGGATCCAATTGAATGTGGGAGGATAAAACCTACATTATGGAAAGTATGTCCAGAACCACCACTCCTTTATTCACTGAGGAATAAAAGCTTTAACCTGTAGAAGAAATATTTGAAGTAGCCACTTGAGTACTGTGGAGAAAATCCAATGCTGCTTGGGAGTAAACATCTAGGAGAAAAGACAATCTGTCCCATGGAGGGAAAAAAATACATGATTGGCCAAGTGTTGCCTTGGGAGGAGGGACAGGGCACTTTAGTGATGTCCCCAACAATGTCTATCCTGCTCATATCTCAACTTTTTCCCTGGAGTCTTGGATTTGAGACAACAGAGACGGAGCAAGGGAAGCCTCACAGGATTGTTATCTTCTGGAAGAGTGTCCCTGCTCCTGGCCTGGAATCTAAAGTTGCATTTTGGCCTGCACAACCAGCAGAAGGAACTCTCATTCCTTAAACATAATTGTCATCAATGAGAAAACTGTTTCCCACAAGCAGATGCAGAGCAGGGTGGGGAGAGTTGGAGTCATGCCTGTCTTCCCCAGATGTGCTGGAACGTGGTGTGCAAGCACACATCTTATCAAGACAGTCAAGTAAGCTCTGCCTGCACAAGCCTGTGGCTGTGGTGGGAGGATTAGTAGTGTGGCATGGTCTCTCTTTGTTAACATTACCTGCATCACAGAAAACTATAACAAGAAGTTTTATAATATATTTAGATAAAGATATGTTTAATTTTAAGAAAAGGAATAGGTGAAGAATGATTTATTGGCACATGGCTGATAAATTGCAGAAAGGCATTTATTAAAAAATGGAATCAAGAAATCTCTGGATTAAAAAAAAAACACATTGTGAGACCTCTTTTTTGTTATATATCTATTAATAAATATTGAAAATCTGTGTGTGACACAAAGATGGCATTTTATGTAATAGAATTATACTTTTAAGGCATTATGCCTTAAATTTAGGGACCTGGTCTTTGATGCAACATGCAAGAGAGGGAACAAAGTGAGAAACTTGGAAGCTACCCCTAGGGAAGTCCAAGCTTTCCCACCTCCTCTTCCACCTCCCCGAGAATATGGCATTCTAAATGATGGTGGGTGGGGGATTATATGCCTGAACATTTTTAAAAATGAGTTATGGGAAAAAACTTCACTAAGATGGTAAATGCATGCTTTCTTCTCATTTCCAGGTTTATTCAGTAGATGGGACAAATTCACACTTTTACATAAAGTGTTATATCTTATATAGGCAGGTATGTATTTAAATATATATATAGTAACACAAAACATGTACTGTGTTTGAATCTTGGCTATATCATATCACTGCTTACAATTTACAGGATTACATGTTGTGAACCAAGAAAAGGGAACCCCAGGCTAGGCCAGGAAACTCCTCCCAGCCCCTCTATGCACCTGCCTGTGGGGATGGACCCTAAGTGTCCCCTGGTGGTACTGAGAGCCCCCTGCAGCCCAGCCCCCTCTTGTGCCCTGCAGGGGAGACTTGCATCTAGGCTCACCCTGCCTTCCCCTCACTGTGTCTGTTGCACAGTAATACACGGCCAAGTCCTAGGGTCTCAGATCACTCATATTTAAATAAACTTCATTCTAGGAGTTGTCCTTGGTGATGGTGAGTCAGAACTGAAATGTTGGGTTAGAGTTTGTGCTTCCATCACTCCCTATTACACTGACCCACTCTAGCCCCTGTCCTGGAGCCTGGCAGATCCACACCATATGATAGCTGGTTAAAGAAAATCCAGCGGCAAAGCAGGTGAGGCACAGGGTCTGCAAGGGCTTCACCAGGGTCTGATTCCTTCAGCTGCGCATTGGACAGGACACCTGAGGACAAGGGGAAGCACAGTGAGTCAAGTGCTCAGAGGCATCTTCCCCATTACCTTCATGTCTGAATCCTGAGGTACTCACCTGAGAGTTGCCACAAGAAACAAGAACCACAAGGCTTTGATGTTCTTGTGGATGAGGTCCATAATGCTGAGGAAATATTTTCCTGACTGAGGAGGAAACTGAATTTAAGTAAATTTGTGCTGTGATTTCATCTGTTTGCTGATGTGGCCATTTGCATTGGGGAGGTAACTCTGCATGTAAAATGAAAGGGGATGAAGGGAGGGCCTTGTCTTTGGGGCTTTCTAGGATGAGGATGCTGGCTGCACTCTAGGAGAACCCAGTCCTCCTCCTGAGTCTACCTCAGCAATATCTGGTTTCTTGATTTTCAGGGATGAATTGATTTCAATGGAGAGTCAGATGTGAGAAGGATCAAAAACGTCTCTGGGAATATATCCATTGTGCCCCTACTCCATGATTCTATACATGTGTTTTGAGTGGGAGTGCATGTTTATGTACATATATTCATACATATGGAATATATAATATGTGTATAATGAATAATATGCATATATTCCCAGGCCATGTGGATGAAAATGTATTCTGATTGATTTTTTTTATTCAAATTGTTCCAAACCATACAATTATCCAAAGATCCAAAGTGAACATTCAATTGCCCACAGAACCATCACATAGCTGTGCATTCATCACCACAATTTTTTTTCAATTTTTAGAACATTTTCATTAATCCAGAAAAGAAATAAAGACAGAAGAAGGAAACCAAAGTCCTACCATACTCCTAACCACCACCCCTCCATTGTTGATTCATAGTATTGGTATTGTACATTTGTTACTATTGATGAAAGAATGTTAAAATACTACGAACTGTAGTATATGGTTTGCAATGGATATATTTTTTCTATATGCATTTGTATTATTATCTTCTAGTTATAGTGTCATATATTTTCTCTACTTCATGAGAGAGATTTTTAATAGCTGTCCTGTCAATCATGGACATTGTCCACCACAAGATTCACTGTTTTATACATTCCCATCTTTTAACCTCCAACTGTCCTTCTGGTGACATTTGTTACTCTGAGCTTACACTTTCCACCACATTCAGAGACCATTCAGCACTGTTAGTCATTCTCACAAAGTGCTACCATCACCTCTGTCCACTTCGAAATGTTTAAGTTCACCCTAATTGAACATTCTGCTCATAAAAAACAACCACTCCCCATTATTTGACCCTGTTCTATATACAGGTTACTAATATTTCATGCCTATCAGTTTACATATTACAACTAGTCCATATCAGTGAGACTCTGCAATATGTGTCCTTATGTGTCTGACTTATTTCACTCAATATAGTGTCCTGAAGATTTCTTCAACTCATTTTTAAGATGGTTTTGTTCACACACCATACATTCTGTCCTAAGTAAACAATCAATGGTTCCCTGCATAGTCACATATTTATATATTCACCACCATCACCACTATCTATAGGGGACATCTCCATTTCTTCCACAAAGAAGGAGAAAGAATCAAAGACAGTAGAGAGACAAAGAAATAAATAAAGGGAAAAACCATGACAGCTAGAAAGCAATAAAAAGAAAGATAACATTAAACCAAAGTAGAATAGAATCAGACAAGATTCCCAATGCCAAGATTCACATATCCTTCCCCTATATCCCCCAATAGGCACTTAGCATTGGTATATTGCCCTTGTTACATTAATGGAAGAACAATACAAGGTTTCTGTTAATTACAGTCTTTAGTTTGCATTGATTGCATTTTCCCTCGATTCCACCCTATTTTTAACAACTTGCAATGTTGACATTCATTTGTTCTCTGTCATGTAAAAATACATTTGTACCTTTTATCACAATTGTAGAGCACCCTAGGTTTCTCTGAGTTTTACAGTCCCAGGCTTTATCTTTCCTCTTTCCTTCTGGTTCCCCACATGCTCCTAAACTTCTTCTTTCAACCACACTCACAGTCATCTTTATTCAGTGTACTTACATTGCTCTGCCACTATCTCCCATAGTTGTGTTCCAAACCTCTCACTCCTGTATTTTCCCTTCTGCCTGTAGTTCTCTCCCTTTAGTGTTTCCTGTAAAGCAGTTATCTTGTTTACAAACTCTGTCATTGACAGTCTTCTGGGCTCCCCCTCCCTCCCAGAGATGTCCTCCATCTCTCCAGTCTCAAACATCACCAAAAGCCTCTGTCTGCTTGTTGGGGATTCATAGCTTGCATTGAGCAGTCAACATTTGTTATTTAAAACCTCAGTTGGAGCTGGGCTCAGGTATATTTGCTTGTTCAGAGAGTGCTGCTCTCTATCCCAGTGAGGATTTGCAGTTTGGGCTTCAGTGGGGGAAGGGCTCTTGGCTCAGGCCCACAGTTTTTACTGACAGATTTTATGCTGTGATCTCAGGCATTCCTCCCAATCCAGGCTGGTGTATGATGTGTTTACAGTCACATTTGTCCCCCAGTAGTTATTCCAGATCATTTACTAGTTGACCCTGGTTATTAATTAGTTTTTCCAGGGAGTGACAAACTAGCTTCCACTCCTCTCAATGCCACCAACTTCCACAATCCTGAAAAGGGAATATTTTAAAGCATAAAAGAAGAGTATTAATGGGTGCCCCAAGTTCCTCAGAATGCATTCATCCCGACAGATTATTGTCCATCTCCCTTTCCACCCTGAGTGTTCAAATAGTCAGAGTTGCAGGAACCAAAGCACTATAAAGGAACTCAGGAGCCATCATCTCCCTCCTTCCCTGTCTCTCTAAGACACAGGTGCATTCCACGTGGTGCTGCATGCATGAGTACAGACTGTGAGTCCTCTGGTTGATTTATAAATTACCAGTGGATGTTTTGTTGTTTTCTTACCATGTTCTCCACATTGTTGACAGCCTTCCTGAGTTGTAATTTCATGTGTGAAATTCTGCAAGTCATCAGCCCTGTTTGATATTTCTGTTCTACTCTAATTGTATAATCCACTGTGGGAGACAGAAAGGACCTGTGTGTGTCCTCACCTCTCACTACCATGAGTGATCAAGCACCAGTAGCCCTGGTCCTGACCTGACATGTCACACCTGTGCAATTGGAGCAGGTCAGTACCACTTACCTATGGTTTCCTCACGTGAATATTGACCAGTTTTCATGCACTTATCTCTCAATATGTCTTTCTAACTTATTGTATCATACATACAACTTGAAAGCAGCATATTTCATCCTTGTCATCAATACAATTAATGATTAAATAATAAATATGCTAAGAAATTCATCTTTAATCTTGTTTCCATTTGGTGAGGCAGCAATGTGAGATCAAAAGGACTTGGCCTGGCCACTAAATTCACCAATAACTGTGCAGGATTTGGGGATTGAGGAGAACATCATAAGGCATGTTCCAAGTTTAGGACCTGATGTGTGAGACATTAATAATATCCATGGTAATTACCAAGAATTGAAATTGCTGGATCATAGGGTAACTCAATACCTAGTTTTCTGAAGAAATGCCAAAATGTCTTCCAGAGTTTCTGAATCAGTATTCAGTCCCACCAGCAATGAATAAGTGTTCCAATTTCTCCACATCCTCTTCAGCATTTATAGTTTACACAGAGGACCTGAAAGCAGTGATACAAACAGGTATTTGCACATCAATGTTCATAGTGGCATGGTTCACAATTGCAAAGAAATGGAACCAAACTAAATGTCCTACATCAGATAAGTAGATAAAGAAAATGTGGTATGTACATACGATGGAATACTAGGCAGCAGTGAGGAGGAATTAGGTGGTTAAGCATATGACAACATGGATGAACCTTGAGGACATAGTGTTGAATGCAATAAGTAAGATACAAAAGGAGAGATATTGTATGTTACAAATAATGTGAACGCTATGAAAAATGTAAAACAATTATCTGATAATGTAGAATATAAGGGAACTAGAAATAGAACCTAGTGAAGGGGGAATGATATTCTAATATGTACAGATATGATAATGAGGGTGAAATTAATGGTATGGGAATGGTAAGGTGTGAATAGGGTTTGTGGATTTTCTTGTGGTATGGCAGGAGCATACTGGAAGCAATGAAGTTATTTCAGGATATTTTTTTTTCTTACACCTTTTTTTTCTTACACCTTACAAAAGGTGGAGTTTTCATTTTTTATAAATAAGGTTAATAAAAAATAAATAAAGTGAAGTGATTTTTTTACAAAAAAAGGAAGTCCATGGATGGAGGTGCTGTGAGGGTAGAAGAGGCAAGAAAATGAAGTCTATATGTGGGATAAATTTTGTCACTATGAGGACACTGTGTTGAAGGTCAAGTGCATTTTCCATGGGTGACATATTTTCACAACTCCCTGTTTGGTCTATTAACAATGAACAAAAGCCAATCCATTTGTGGTGTTGTGCATTCCAGAAGCAGTAGCAAACTGGAACACTCATAAAGCCCACATTCCTTTTCCTTTTAGGCAGAAAATGTGTTGATGAGGGAAGCAGATGGCACAAAGGATCAAGGGTGGCTCTGGGAATATGGTCATTGTCCCCCAATTCCCAGGGATTCCATATATGTATTTGTGTGCGTGTTTATGTACATTTATCCCACATATTAGGGATATATAATATGTATATAATGTATGATATGTATATATTCCCTGATGAAGTTTACAACTGAATCTGTTCTATTTTTGAAGTATTAGTGAAAGGAAGGGTGTTTCAAGCTGCCTCCTCTATATCATTGATGTCATTCCTCATTTGTAACTTCACATGTGAAATTATAGTAAGTTGTCAGTGCTCATAGACATTCTAATTAGCAATAGTAGTATACTCCACAGTGGGAGTCAGAAATGGCCTGTGTGTGCCCTCTCCTCTCACCATGATGTTTATTCATGCACCAATTGTCCCACCTGTGCAACAGGGGCAGGTCAACAAAACTTACCTTTGTTATCCTTAGGTAAATTTTGACTGTATTCTTTGTTACAGAGTTTGTGGTCTTCATTGTACTTTTTTTAAATTTTATTGAGATTATTCACATAGCATACAATCATCCCAAAATCCAAAGTGCCCAATCAATTGCCCATGGTTACATCATACAGCTGTGCATCCATCACCACAATAATTTCTTTTCAATTTTAGAATGTTTTCTTTATTCCAGAAAAGAAATAAAGATAAAAAAAAAAACTTGAATGGTCTCATATCCCTAACAACCCCCCTCACCTATATTGTTGACTCATAGTATTGATATAGTACATTTGTTACTGTTGATTAAATAATTTTAAAATACTAACTGTAGTACATAGTTTGTAAAGGGTATATTTTCCCTATATAACCCTCTATTATTAACTTCTATTTATAATGCCATATATTTCTTCTAGTTCATGAAAGACATTTCTAATATTTATGCAGTTAATCATGGAGATTGTCTGCCACAAGATTCACTGTTTATACATTCCCATCTTTTAACCTCCAACTTTCTCTCTGATGACATACATGACTCGAAGCTTCCCCTTTCCACACATTCACACATGATTCAGCACCATTAATTATTCTCACAATAACATGTTACCATCACCTCTATGTCCAAACACTTAAGCTCAACCTAGTTAAATATTCTGCTCTTAATAAGCAAACACTCCCCATTTTTTAGCCTTTTTCTGTATCCTGGTAACTTATATTTCATGCCTAGGAGTTTACATATAATAATTCGTTCATATTAGTGAGACCATACAATATTTGTCCTTATGTGTCTGACTTATTTCACTCAATATAGTGCCCTCAAGGTTTCTTTACCAACCCATTTTTTAGTATGGTTTTGTCCACCAACCATATATTCCAACCTAAGTAAATAATTGATGGTTCTCTGTAAAAACACATATTTATGCATTCACCACCATCACACCTATAAGGACACCTCCATTTTTTCCACAAAGAAGGAGGAAGAGTCAAAAAAGGTAGAGAGACAAAAGAAAAATAAAAAGAAAAAAAAAATGACAGCTAAAAAGCAACAAAATGTTGATTGAATTAACTGAAGTACAATAAAAGTCAGACAACATCACCAATGCCAAGGTTCCCATACCCCTGCCTTATGTCCCTCTCTTATAGGCATTTAGTTTTGGTATATTGCCTTTGCTATATTAAAGGAAGCATAATGCAACGTTTCTGTGAACTAGAGTTCCTAGTTTGAATTGATTGCACTTTTCCACCAAAACCGCCCCATTTTTAACACCTTGTAAGGTGGACGCTCATTTGTTCTCCATCACGTAAAAATGTATTTTCACATTTTATCACATTTGTTGATCACTCTAAGTTTCACTGAGTTATACAGTCCCACTCTTTATCATTAATCTTTCCCTTTGATGTCCCACATGACCCTAACCTCCCTCTTTCAACCACTCTCACAGTCATCTTTGTTCAGTGTACTTAAATTGTTGTGCTACCATCACCCAAAATTGTTTTCCAAACCTCTCACTCCTGTCTTTTCCTATCTGTCTGTAGTGCTCCCTTTAGTATTTCCCATAGTGCAGATACCTTGTTCACAAACCCTTTCATTGTCTGCTTGTCAGAGAATATTTCAAACTCTCCCTCATTTTTCAAGGACAGTTTTGCCATTTTTAGTATTCTTGGTTGGTGGTTTTTCTCTTTCAGTATCTTAAATATGTCACCCCACTTCATGTGCTTCATGTTGTCATTCAAATTCTTGATATCGCTCATATTTTTCCATTCTTTTTCCTATCTGTTCCTGTGTGTGTAGGATTTCAGGTGTCTCATTCTCCAGTTCCTGAGTGCTTACTTCTGTCTCTTGAGAGCCATTGTGTTTTCCATCTCTTGTGTCATACCTTTCATTTCCATAGATTCTGCCAGTTGTTTTTCAAACTTTCAATTTCTACCTTATGTTCACCCAGTGTTTTCTTTAGACCCTTCATCTCTTTGCCATATCTTCTCTGAACTGATTGATTTTATTTTTGAGTTGATTTAGCATATTTGCTTGAAAATCTTTAATAGATTGTTTCATTAAATTGAAACAATATCTCAACTCTATGTTAATTAAGGTGTGTGTTCCTTTGATTGAGCCATACCTTCATTTTTCTTAGCATAATTTGTAGTTTTCTGTTGTCTAGGCATCTGGTTTCCTTGGTTACTCCAAACAGATTTTCCCAGAAAAGAATGGGTTCAGATCTCAGAATGGGGTCATATTTTGAGTTTTCCTGAGGGTATTTCTTAGAAGAATGGCAGATTTTCCTGTGAGGCCTCTAGCCACCGTGCTTCTCCTAACCTGACCAGGAGGTGACACCTATCAGCCTATTACTCTGACTGGTGTATTATATGGCTACTATAATTTTTCTTTTGGCTGTTTTCCCCCAGTCCCTGGGGTCTGAGTTCAGAATGGAAAACAGCACTAGAGCTGGGCTGACCTCCTTCCTCTTAGGGAAAATACATGCCCTATGGAGTTATCTTCTGCATTTGAATTTCTCCTTTGTCTCTCTGACTCTGTTATCTACACTCCTATCTGGGTCAAAGCTCTGCAAAATGAAAATGCCCTAGGCTTTCTCCCCTGAGCCACACAGGTTGAGAGAGAGAAAAAGGGAAATAAAGCCCCCTTTCAGAGCAAGCCCATGATCCCCCAGTTTCACCCATTGGTCAGAGAAAGCAACTGGTCTTCTGGGTTCCCTTTCCTGGGGCTCAGTTTTCTTTCTCTTTATGGTCACTCATCTCTAAAAGCTTCTGTCTGTTTGTTAGGGAATTCTATATTTTTGCATCTTGTATTCAACAGTCCACATATGTTAATTAAAACTCCAGTTGGAGCTGGGCTGAGATATATTCACTGGTTCTGGGACTGCTCCTTTTTCCTACAGTGAGGTCTTGTAGATCAGCCTGCCATAGGCCATGGGGGCTGCCAGCACAGTTCCACAGTTTTTACTTACAGATTTTATGCTGCAATCTCAGCCATTCCAACTAATCCATGTTGGTATACAATATGTTGACAGTCACAGTTGTCCATCATTAGTTGTTCCAGATTATTTTCTAGTTCCTGGATATTCCTGGATCTGAGGATTAGGGAGAACCTCATAAGGCATCTTCTTAAGTTAGTACCTGGTGCAGGATGCATTCAGATAGTCCATGGATGGATGTGATTTGAGGTAGGAAACACAGGAAAATGAAATCCACATGTCATTGTGAGGACACTTTCCTGAAGCCCAAAGTGCATATTTCATGCAATATATTTCCATTTTCCCTGGTTGGCACATTGACTCTGACAAAGGTCTTTGGTTACACTAATTCTTGTGGATGAATTTCTATGTATACTGTTTCTTTCCTCTAACTTTATAGCTTTAAGTTATCAATGACATGATATTCACGTTGCATTTTGTCCAAACCACTGTGATCTGCATGGATAGAAAGGGTCATTTGCCTTCCTGCATGAATTCACACTCTGAGGATAGAGTTTAGGGCCCTGGTCAGTGTAATTACATTATTCTGCTCCCATCTCCCAACATTGTGCTACAAAACTCTCTTATCTTTTCCTGTGTGTCTGCAGTGCTCCTTTTAGTATTTCCTGTAGATAAAGTATCCTGTACACAAACAATCTCATGGTCTATTTACCTGATAATATTTTAAATTATTCCTCATATTTGAAGGAGAGTTTTGCCAGATGTAAAATGCTTTGCTGGTAGTTTTTCTCTTCCAGTATCCTAAACATATAAAACACTGCCTTCCTCTCTCCATGGTTTCTACTGAGAAATCTACACATATTCTTATATATCTTCCCTTGTATGTGATGGCGTCCTTTTCTTTTGCTGCTTCCAGAATTCTCTTTGTTTTTGACAGTTGATAATCTGATAACAAAGTGTCTTGGTGTAAGTCTATTTGGATCTATTCTGTTTGGAATTCACTGCACTACTTTGATCTTTAATTTTATGTCTTTCATTAAGGGGAGGGAAATTTTCAGTGACTATTTCCTCCATTATTACCTTTGACCCTTTTTCCTGCTCTTCCCCTTCTAAGACACCGATGATGCATATATTCATGCACTTCATGTTGTCACTCAGTTCCCTGGGAATTTGCTCATATTTCTCCATACTTTTCCTCATCTGTTCTTTTGTGTGTAGGGTTTCAGATGTCCTATCCTCCAGTTCATAAATCTTTTCTTCTGCCTCTTGAAATCTGCTGCTTTTTGTCACCATTTTGTCCTTCATCTCTTTTATTGTGATTTTCATTCCCATAAGTTCTGCCATTTGGTTCTTCAAACTTTCAATTTCTTCCTTTGTTTCACATGATATTTTCTTTATATCCTTCATCTCTTTTGCCATATATTAACTCAACTCATTGAACTGATTTTTGGATTGTTTGCTTAATTGTTTTAGGAAATTTGTTTGATTTATAATTAGTTGTTTCAGTTCCTTTATCTCATTTGATGTGTAAGTTTATTCCTTTGACTGGGCCATAACTTCATTTTTCCTACTGTGACTTTTCACTTTTCCCTTGACTAGGTATCTGATTTCCTTGATTGAACAAATTAGATTTTCCCAGATCATAGGGGCTGAATTCCCAAGAGGAGGCAGTATTCAATAATAGGTTTCCCTGAGGATGAGTCCTAGAAGATAGACAGACATTCCTGTGAGGGCCCTAGAATCTGTGTTTCCTTATCCAACCCAGCAGGTGGTGCCAGTCAGCCCACAGGTCCTCACTGGTGTAAAGAGGTTTCGTCCATTTAATTCATAGTGGACCCTGACCTGGTGAGGATCCAAGGTGTCAGAAGCCAAGTTTAATTTTTTTCTGGATTCTTTGTTCCCCACCCAGGCCCTGTTTTCTGAATTCTCTGAGGGAGGGCTGCCATTTTATCTGGTCCCACCCCCTATTTTTAGGGAAGATACACACTCTAGGGAATTATCTTCTCCATTTGAATTCCTCCTTGGTCTTCCTGTATCAGTTAACTCCACCCTTTCCTGGCTCAACATGGAATTGAAGATGCCCAAAGATTTCTCTAATGAGCTGCTTAGAATGAGAAAATAAAATGATGGAAAAAAAGCAAAAGCCCCTTTTCAGAACCACTACCCAGCACCTAAGTTTCACTGGTCTACCAGAATTGGTACCGAGTTCTCTGTGCACCAAATCTTGTGGCACTGCCATCTTCCAGTATTCTGAGCTCAACCATCTCCAAAATCTCTTTTTCATTTCTTTATGTATTTTTCCCATCAGCCCTTCCTCCTTCCTGCTGGAATGAACCTGCTTCTGTTCCTGCTCTGTTCAATTATTTCTGCTTGTAGCTTCTATTCAGTAGCCCAAATTTGTTAATTAAAACTGCAATTGCAGCTTGGTTGAGGTACATTCCTTGCAAACTGTTTCTTTTTTTTCTAAGAGCAGTGTATCTATTTGGTTTGCCCTGTCTGAGGGGGAGAGGCTTCAGCTATGGGTTTGTAGAAATTTACTTATGATTCTGTACTACAATCTCAGCCTCTCCACCCATTCTGTGCTGTGTCCATTCACAGATGTCTCCCAACAGTTATTCCAGATTATTTACTAGCTGTTCCTGGTTATTTACCAGTTGCTTTAGAGGACTAACTAAATTTGACAACTCTCTATGCATCCATCTAGGAACATTCGCTCTTAAACTTGATTTCCTATAACTTAAATACATCACAGTTGTCATTTCTGTAATTGTTTATGTTGTAGTTGTTCATATTTATGACTACCTTCTTCCACTACCCATTCTGTTTCTTTAGCAAGCAATTCCACTGATCATGGTTCTTTGCTGGGTGATGTCACAAAACTTATGAAGTTTCTGGGCTGTTAGTCCTGCCTGTATTGGGTTGCTGTACTTTTCCATTGACTTTAATTACAGGGCATGGCAGTAATAAGAGACCACTAGAGGAACTCCTGAATTCCAGGAACAGTCTTATTTACCTCCATTGTGTATTTGCAGTCCTATTTCACCTTAATAGTCAGGATATTTCACCCCAGTCAGTACACTAACCCCCTTCCTTGCCTGTTAATTCAGGGGCATGAGAAGTGAAATGTGGAGAGCTGGAAAACTTAACTTCTACTTCAATTGAATTACTGCTTTGTCTCATGTTGGGAACACTCCTCCTTTTGGAACTAAGAACTGTAGACAAGCAGATGTTAAGTTTCAAGGGGAAGGAAGCAAAATTCTTCCTATTAAATCAATAGGGATGATGGTGTGTCATGCCACTCCCATTTACAACCCTTGAATCCTGGATTTGTGAATCCTGGCATTGGGGGAAATAGCATGATCAAGTGGATGCCCATTCATAGCATAGGCAGCATGTCTGAAGCATCTCTGTCAGCTGGGAAGACACGTGGCTGGGATGTGCTTGTCCTTTTTTCCTTGGATGCATTTCAAAATGGCTTTATCCAAAATGTCTGTAACCTAGTGTATCTCTTATCTTCTCTTTCATCTGTGCTTTGTTCTCCTGGGGCATTTCACTCTGTGTCTCAGGGTCCTCTCTCAGCTCTTTGGGGCAAACTCTGGGTTTCATCTCTTAGCTTAGCCTCTCCAAATGTCTTGCTATCTGCATCTCTATGCATCTAAGTCTGTATCAACTCTTAGCTTCTCCCAGGTTCAAACTCTGGACCACATATTTTAGCTCCTCTCCAAACTCCAAAGTGTTTCTCAGTTTCATGGAGCTCTTTCCTCCATGAGCTCTCTTAATGGACTCCAGTGAAATAATCCCTGGATGGGCGAGGTCATACATCCATAGAAATTACACCCAAATAATTGTGGGTCACACCTGCATGAAGAAAACCTGGTCAAAAACTCCCATCTTACTCAAAAGACTAATGTCTGTCCCCACAAGTTTACATTAAAGAACATGGCTTTTTGGGGGCACATAATGAATTCAAACAAGTGCATTCCACCCTTTGGACACCAAAGGACAGGTTCTTTCCAGATGCAAAATGTATTCATTCCATCATAAAATTAAAAGCTACAGTAATTTCAGTAACTATAGATAAGTAAACAGTCTTATCAAAATCAGTTTCAGGAGTGGTTTGTCTCCTCAGGCTGCGAAACTTGCAAAAAGCTTTCTGCTTCCAATATAAACAGGAAGGACAGTCATGGGATAAACATTCCTGTTGTTTTAGGGATAAACTGAAAGGAAAACAGAGCTTAGGAGACATTAAAAATTCCTAAAACCCACAGGGCCAACTCCATTAGAGTTCAAAGTATAACAGTCATTTATAGAATGACATTTTATGCTTGGGGCTTGAAAGAGTGGGAGTCCCATACTTTTCCAGGGCCTTTTTGGCAGCACTGTTCTTGCCAAACACTGGGGTGCTTGCCCCAATCTATCCATGCCATGGGGAGACCACTTTGTTCTTGGCTGCATTCTCAAGCATTGGGGTACCACCTGGCCTTTCTGCAATTTATAGGGCACATGCTCCACCCGTTCAGAACTGTGTGATTGTGTCCAGGCTCTCTGCAATCCCTAAAGAATGTGCTCCACCCTCTATGAGGCCTGGACAACAGCAATCTTCTTGAAAATTTAGGAATCAACCATGTCCCCATCCCAATTTTCCAATCAATATCTTTACAGTAACAAGTGACACACTGCAAAGTTGAGATTTTAGTCTATGTTCTTAATCTGCTACTCATGCTATAAGTCTCTGGGTCTGGTTTTCTGAGATGTCAAGTCTGTGGCTACAAGAAATAATATTTTCTTTCAGGGCACACTTAGAAATCTTTAGATCTTTCCATACTGCATTATATAGCCACTTTGAGGCTTTCAGCTAATCCTTTTCTTTTATAAACGTATGTAGGAGCAAACAACCAACATCATTATAACTTTTAACTCTACATAGCTTGGTGAAAGTCAAAAACACTGCCATCCAGAGCCTTGCCTCATATAAGCATATGATTATTAGAATTAGATGGTGACATTTTGTGCATCACTATTACCAACACATGCAATAGACTTTCAGTCTCACCTTGTTATTGGAAATTGAGCCATTAGTTTCTTTTAATACAGAGTAGGAAAACAATTTTAAAAACACATTTTTAATATTCTCTTTCTCAAGAATGTCCCAAATTCTATTTTCAAGTTGTATAATTATTATTAACATTTTATCATATACCACAAATTTCACTTAATAAAAAATAAAATTCTATGGTTTTTATTATATTCATAAAATGTGTGACCATTGCCAGAATCAATACTCTTATGTTTTCATAATTTTACAAAGAAACAACATACCCAATCATTACACATCCCATATGGCCTTAATTAGAAAACAACCTACCTTCACTATACAGATTTCCCTATGGTTGGCTTTAATATGAAATCAATCAGAAATTATATGGTCACTCATGTCTGGTTTCCTACACTTAACAAAATGTCTCCAAAATTCCTCATGCAGTAGCAAGTATTAATAATTCATTTTTAGATCAATTACCCTTGTAACACATATATCATTCAAAATTTCCCATTTTTACTACTTTCATTGGTGCAAAGCAGCAATATTAATTATATTCTCAATTTTATGCTTCAAGATTTTCATAACATGCAAGATTCATAGCATGCAAGATTTTCATAACATCCTCACAAAAACTAGTTGATTTCTTAGATTTTGATTCTTGCCAGTCTACTCCATGTGTAGTGATGTCTCATTGTATTTTTATCATATTTTTGTTATAAGATATAACATATATACATTAAAGTGATAACATTCAAAGTGCAATTCAACAAGTAATTAAAGAGCAAATTTCATGGAATTTTATAGGTTACAATTCCACATTTTCAGTTATTTCCTAATTATGAAATAGAACATATATACAGAAAGGTAATATCTTCTAAAGTATGCATTTTGATTTATATTTCTCTGATGACAAATCATGCCACACTATTTTTGATGTACTTTCTAACCATTTGCATATCTTCTCAGTGTCATTTTATTTTTTTTTGAGATGTAAATTATTTACATATTCTTGATGCAAGGCTATTGTTAGATATATGATTTATAATTTTTTTTTCACATTCTAAGGTTGTTTCTTCACACTTGGAATAATGATTCTCTTCTATAACAAGTTATTAATTTTGATGAAATCAAATTGTTCCATAGTGTTTTTTAAAACATTCATTTTTTCTTCTGACATGATTTCATTTGTAAAAATCTTTTTCTTAATTCAAGGCAATGAATATCTGCCCCTATTTTTTCTTCTAAGAGATGTAGGGTTTTTTGGTCCTATAAATTTAACTCTGTTGGAGATTTAGTGTAAAATTTTCTGAATAGTGTGTGTCATGGTTCCAATATCATTGTATACGGCTTTCCAGTTGTTGCAGCAACGTTCACTGTAAGACCTAGTTTTATCCATTGAAATTTTTTGTAGCATTCAGAAAGCTAGTTTATCAGATGTACAAGGTTTTATTTCTGGACACTATTCAGTTGAATATTCAATTTGAATTCCATATATGTAAGAAGTCTATCATTTCTTAAATACCACTGATTGAAATAAGTTTTGAAATTGGGAATTTTGACAGATTTCCTACTGTATTATTCCTTTATGTCATACTTTGTGTATTCTTTCTGCATCACAACAAGAAAGTTTTTACAATCTGGTTATCATTTAGCACAAATAAATAAGCCAGAAATATACCAAGGATGTAGAAATTTTAGATCACCGTTGGTGTTTTATTATCTTACAGTGTTAAGAACTGAGATACATAAGCATTAGATGTTTTACCATTCCTTTAGATCTTATCTAGATTTGTTCAATATATTGTATTGTTCCTGTTAGAGTATATGATTCAGAATTTTAATAGACATATTCCTAATATTTATTTTTACACAGGGATATTATTTTCAAAAGAATTATTTTAATTTCATTTTAGAATATCATTGATAGGCATTGAAATAAAATTGGCTTTTGTATATTGATGTTGTTTCCTGAAAATGTGCTGAAATCATTAGATTCTTGAGCATTGCTGATAATTTGTTGTATGTGACTACATAAATTTCAAAACAAGATAATTTAAAAATTAAATTAAAAAATGAAAAAGAATATGCAAAACATCTACCACTTTTGAAACTTTTTATATATTCATTTTTAATCTTCATTTTCTTACTCATCTGTCCATTCATGGGATAAAGAAATCACAAGGATTTCACATACAGAGTTACAATATAAGAGATGTATACTTGTACAATCACCTGAGAGAATCCAGGCTACTGGATTAGAGCTCAGGTCTTTCAGGTGTTTCCTCCTAGATGTTATTAATAAAGTAAAAACTAAAAAGGGTTATCTCTATAATGCATAAGAATAACTAGCAGAATGAGCTCTCAGCTCTTTTGGAATCTCTCCACCACTGAAATTTATTTTGTTTCATTTATCTTCCACCTGTTGGTACAAGAGAGCTTGCTCTATTACACAATGCTAGGGTCAGATTCATCCTCGGGAGTCATGTCCCAAATTACCAGAGAGATTTATGCCCCATGGCATCATGTCAAATATGTGGGGGAGGGCAGTATCTTTACCTGCAGAGTTGGCTTCAGAGTGAGGCCATATCTTAGCAAAAAAAGAGGCTCTCTTAGGTGAAAATCAGGCATAAGTAGGCTTAGATAATCCTTTGAAGGAATATGTTTCATAAGTGCAATCTCCAAGATCAAGAGGTTGTTCTATTAAATTTGGAGGACACAACACTTACAAAAATATGAGGAATTCCCCAGATGGGGAAGCTTAATATTTCCACATTTTTTCCCAAGTTCACTAAGGGAATTTGCATATATTTTTATTCTCTGCCCAAACTACTCTGGAATGTGTTGGGATTTCACATTAAAAGGTATAAGTCTGCAAGAAATCACTTCCTATTTATAGTTCCATGTAAGTATAGTGTTTGACTAAACCGACCATATGAGTTTCATTACATAGTGTGTTATAGAAAATATAAATTTTGGACCAAATAAACATATCTTCATTAGGTCTTACCCAAAACTTTCAGTCTGAAAATGCAGTCAATTTCATCCTTTACCCTTTAGTCTGATTTGCCTTAGTCATAACCAGATGAGTTTCATACATAACTCCACTTGAAGTCTGATTTCTTTACCAGCTTTTCAGTTTTGTATGGGGAAATGCTAACTTTCATAGCTGCCCAACACTTGCTCTGAGTTTCTGGTCTCACACACATAGCCAAAATTCCAGGGTAAAACCATGTTATTCATAAAGTTCTTAGCATTTCACAGTTTTTAAATAACTATAACAACTCTTGTATTGATATTACTGCTGAAAGATATTCCAATCTAGGAAAGTTTACAATTAGGCTTCCCCTGAGAACCTATGCTCTCAGATACAATTCTCAGTTTCCACATAATATTTAACCCATAACAGTGAAGCATTTTAATATTTGTCTTTTCAATTTTGGTGTATTTCACTCAACATACTCTCCTTTAGGTTCATTCACTTACTTGCAATAACCACAACTTCATTCCTTATTGCAGCCACTTAATACTCCATGGTATTGTATACACCACATTTCTCCATTCTGTCCATCAATTGATGTACTGTTAGGTCACTTCCACACATTAAAAATTGAGAATGGTGTTGCCATATAAACCAGTGTGCAAATTCCATTCGTGGCCCTGCTTTCAGCTCTTCCAAGTGTTTACCTAATAAGTAGATTGCAGAATCATATGGAAATCTTATATTTAGCCTCATGTGGAACCAACATACTGCCATCCAGATGTGCTTCACCATTCTGCTTCTCTACAGATATGGGATGGTTACATCCTTCTATCCATCTTTCTCCAGTAAATTTATCTTTCTGTTTATATATTAACAGTTTTATTCACACACAATTCAAACAATCATTGTAAATAATCAATGATTTCTGGTATAATAATATACTTATGTGCTCACAACTATAACTTATATCAGAACATTTCCATTTCTTTCACAAAGAATGAAGAATATGGAAAAAAAGAAAAATAACAAGGAGAAAATTAAAAATAATATGTAATAAAAGGAGAAACCAAAACAATAAAACCAAGAATCACATAGCCCTCCACATATTCTCCTTTTCTTGATATTTAGCTTTTGAATATTGCATCGGTTACATTTATTGAAGTATATTACAATGTTATTTTAACTATAGACTCTAATTTTCACCAAATATATTTTTCCATATAGCATCCTATTTCAAACACCTTCCAAATTTTACATTCATTTGATCTCCTCCATGTAAAAACATTCTTGTAATTGTATATTTAATCATCATCATTGCCAACTATAGGTTTTTCTAGGTTTTGCAGCCCTAGTTCTCAACTGAAATCTTTCCTTCTGGTGTCACACTTTGCCCTTGTCTTCCCCTTTCAACCATACTCACACTCAACTTTCTTCAACATATGCGGGTGACTGAGCTTGTACCTCGACTTACCAGGCCTGGGCCAGGGGACCTGATATCACCCCCTGGGGAGGGTAGTGGGTACGGGCGTTAGTGCCCTCTGCAGCCCCCCCGAGCCTGGGGAGCGAGGTCAAGGCAGCTCCCTTTTCCTCACCCAAAATGCCACTGGCAGGGGAGGCTTGCCGGAGGAAACCGCCTTTCTCCCAACCGCCCTTTCCCCACTTCCTTATCTTACCCGCACACTCCCCTGTGCCAAGGCAACTCCTGCCACCGCCAGCGCGCATGCACCGTGGCCAGAACAACTCCCGCCCGCTGCAACGGCTCCTGCGTCCTCTCAGAACCAATCCTAGCCCCTCTCCCTTCAGTATTGCCATTTAAGGCTACTTCACCTCTTTTCCAGCCCTGCCCTTCTTACCAGCCTATATAACCTGTAATCACCCCTAAATAAACTCTCTCTCTTTGGCGCATACTCCTACTGGATGAAGAGTGTCTTGTCCTTATCGCCGCCCTCCACACCTTGTACGCCCCCCGCCGAGGACCTGGCCAAGTCCTCCGCCTCGCCCTCGCCTCCGGGAAAGAGCCCCCGCCGCCGGTACCCTTTAAGCAGCCCCGAGAGCTGAGGGCTCCGCTACCGGCCGCCACTCCCCCCAGAAGCAGTAACCGCGACCGCAAACATACTTACAATATTGTGCTCTCATTAGGAAGTATTGTGTTATCCGTATCTGGATACTACAATCAATCATGTTGAACATCCTTTATTCCTTCAGAAGCAAATGCCCAATAACTACCCTCTTTCTACCTCCTATCTACTGATAGCCTGTGTTCTTAACTTTAACTCTCAAAGTTCATTCATTAATGCCAATTTTTAGTAGTGATTCCCTCTCTCTCTCTCTCTCTCTCTCTCTCCCTCCCCCGCCTCTGGCAATTATGCCAGATACAGAATTCTTGGTTGGCTGTGTATTATTTTTCATAAATATATCTGAAATATGTCTTAAGTATAACATTCCACTGCCTTCTTGCATTGATGGTTTCTGCTGAGAAATCCACACAAAATCTTACTGAACATCCTTTATGTATGTGGACCACTATTCACTTGTTGCTTTCAGATTTCTCACTTTGTCATTGATATTTAACAATCTGATTATTAGAGGTTTTGGAGTAGATCTATTCAGACCTGTTTTGGGGCACACTGCACTTCTTGGATCTGTAATATTATGTTTTTCATAAGAGATGGGAAATTTTCCATGATTATCTCATCTATCGTTCTTTCTGACTCTTTTCCCTTTTCCTCTACTTCTTGGACACCATGACACATATATTTTTGTGCTTCATGTTGCCATCTCATTCCTGATATTCTCTATCTGCTCTTTTTCATGTTGGATTTCAGATATCTGCCCTCTGGTTCACTAATCCTTTCTTCTGCCCCTTCAAATCTGCTGTTGTATGCTTCCTTTGTGTTTTTCATCTATATTTTGCACCATTAATTCCCAGAATTCCTTAACATTGTTGTTTTAAACTTTCAATTTATTCCATATTTTCACACAGTATCAATTTATAGCCTTCATATCATTTGCCATATCTTTCCCCAACTCACAGATTTGGTTATTGAATTGATTTAGCATGTTTCTTTGAACAACTTTAATTTGTTTTTTCAACTCCTGTATGTCATTTGAAGTGTTAGTTTGCTTCTTTCACTGGACTATATCTTTGTTTTTCCTAGTGGGACTCATAAATTTTGTTGGTGCTTAGGCATATGGTTTCCTTTTTTAGTTTATTCTAGAAGTTGTTTTTAGTAATTCACCTAAGGTTTTCTTGTTTGTTGTTTTTTTCTCTACCTGTTCATTGGTGATAAGTTCAACTTATTCTGGATCTCTTGCATAGCATCTGTTTAACTGTTCATAGTTTTTCAACTCTGGCTATTCTGGTTTCTGCCCTACATATAAGGAAAGTTTTGTGGGGCTTTTGTGGGGTTTATTTTTTTATGTGGACCATCAACCACCCATATATTATTTCAAATTCTATCAGATTTTCCCAGACCAGACAGACCCAGAACTGAGGAATAGGGTACAAGAATCAAGATTGAGTATCCATGAGGAACAGACTCAGCAGGTTGCCAGACTTTCCTGTGAGGCCTGTGATTTCCATATCCTGCTCAACACATGGCACTTAGCCTGCATCTTCCCAGGAGTGTAAAGAAGTTTGGTGCCTTTATTTCTCAGCAGATACTTTCCATGCCAAATGTGTGGTTTAGACAGAGGCATAAAAGCCAGGCTTTAGTTGTTTCATTTTACTTTTTATATCACCTGTTGTTTGAATTCTGAAGGAAGGCTGACATTTGGGCTGGGCTCCAACCCCCATTATATGGGAGGAAGCAAAGTCATTTAGGGAAATATACTCTTCACGTTATTCTTTTCTTTTCCCTCAGAACTATCATAACTCCCTTGCCTAAGTCAGGGCTGGAAATTGAAAATGCCTGAGGCTTTCACTAATTAGCTATTTAGAGTAGTTTTTAAAATGATAAAAAAGAAAGAAATCCCCTTTTCTGAGGAAGTCTTCAGCCCCTAATCTTTGCCAATCTATAGCCAGATTTTATACCTGACTCTATGTGCTCTTTTTTGGGGGGTCACAGACATTTCCCTCTATTCCAATCTCAGCTGACTCCAAAGCCTGACTATGTATGTATGTATGTATGTATGTATATATGTATGTATGTATGTATGTATATGTATGTATGTATTTATTTTTCAAGAGCCTCACATTTTCCCTCCCAGGCAAGACATCACTCTTACTATCCTGCTTGCTACAAGATTATATGTGACCTTACCTTGTATTTAGTTTTCAAAATTTGTTAATTAAAACCACAATTGTGGCTTGGTTGAGATACCTTCCCTTGCTCCTAGTAGAGACAGCTTATTTTTCCCACTTGGTAATGAAGCCAAACCAGCCTGCCATGCCAATATGAGAAGGGCACCAGCCTCTGGAGCTAAAGGAGTTTCCTGAAAGTTCCATGCAGTGATCTTGACCACTTCATCCATGCCAGACTGATGTACACTGTGTCGCCAGTCATGGATGTCACACTAAGACATGTTACAGACAGTTCTTTGCTTTTTACCGACTGCTCTAGAGGACAAAGTAAATTCCAATTCTCCCTATTTCAATATCTTGCATATAATGTTTTAATTATTTTTTCAGTTTATTATGTTGTTTATTATTATTATGTTTCAGTTTATTTTTATGTAATTTATCATTATGTTGTTTATTATTATTATGTTACATATTATGTATATTGTGTTTTAATTATTTTTTGTTTATTATTGAGAACTGGACACATCAGTTTGTGATATTTCAAATTATTTTTGCTTACAAACTGGGAATGGGAAAAGACCAATGAATGAAAAAATGAAGTACTGACACTTTTGATCTCCTCTACATCTTTTCTCTAATGGAGGATTATTACAAAGTACAGAGTCACTCCTCTATCAATGATCTAAATCAACTAAACAAAAGCAACAAATAGCGACATACCACAAATCCTGAATTTGGAGGTCCTTATTTCACAGAAAGCTAGTCCAGGAATCTAGAATTTAATCCCCACTGCTTTTGCCACAATGCCAGGTGTGGTAACACTGCAGTGAATATGATATTCATGGATGCTTTCTTAAATTATCAGCTGATTCTTCTAGCTCTTCCTAGATGCTGCATGGTTTCCACTAATCTCCAGAGTTCTAAATAACTCAATAAGTTAATCCTTGACAGTTTGATAACTTTTGGTTGGAGGAACATAAGGAGTGAGTTGCTACAACAGTTCATCATTGGAGCACAGGTCCAGAATACAATAGTAAATTTAGCAAATGACCTATTTGCTAATTGCACACATTGAATCCAGAATGGAAAATAACCTCTTTATAACTTACAGAATTCAGAGTTCAAAAGAGCATGGTGGAGGAGGAACCTAAGATGGTGACTAGGTGAGACAGAGAAAAAAACACCTCCATGGAAAACACTAGATAAAAAAACAGAAAGGACCCAGAACACCACTTCCAAAGTAGCACCAGCCAGACAAGTTCTGCTAAAGCCACAGGGAACGTGCATTTGGTGAAACCAGGAGTCTGCATTCTGAAATGAGTGAGTGAGTAGGCTGATCCGTCTGCCACACTGCAGTGGGGGGAGATGCTGGGCTGGCATTTTTTTTTTTTTTTTAAGAGAGAAGCCCGGGGACAGCTGCACATAAGACGGGAGCAGTCTGGACTAACGCCTTGGTGTCTGGGGTGGAGGATACCCCTTCCCACACCCACTGCAGATTGTCTTGGGTCCAGGGAAACAAAGGGGAGAAACCCAGCCTCATGGCTGTCACCCCAGCAGGTGGGGCTGCTCCTGCCCGGGGCTGAGCACACAGCGCAGAGCCGAGCCGAGAGGCCCAGCCTCGCAGTGATCTCCCCAGTGGGCGGGGCTACTACTGCCTAGGGCTGAACACACAGCACAGAACCAAGACAAGAAACCCAGCCTGACAGGGAGTCTTTCCCGCAACACCGCTCACATGACACAATATCGGCAGTGGACAGTGGCCTTGAATACACCCATGGCTGATTGTCCCGGAGCTGGGAGAGTGGAGCTGTGCAGAAAGGGGGAAGTTAACACGTCCCATTTAAGCATCATTGAAGTGGGCTGGGAACGCCCCTACACAACCTGGCGGCCCTTCAGGGAGATAGGGGCCACCATGCAGGTGTGTGGAGAGTGTAGGGCTGCTGCTCCAGCTGGATTGGAGGACTCAACTTCCAACACAGTTTACTAAGACTTTACATGTAACAGAATGTGTCCTGTTTGGTTTGTACATGCTTAGAAAATATGAACTGTTTTTCTTTTGTTCAATTTACTTCCTTATGAATAGGGGTTGTCTCCCACCACTGTATTTTGAAAGCAAGTGTCTTCTTTTCTAGGTTTCTCAGATTCAAAGACAGAGATGTGTCTTTCCCGTGATGAACAATACCCATAAATCATGTATATGGGTTTTTATCATAGATTTGTTACTGAAATGGCATAGGTTTCTGGGATATTGTAATGGTGTGAAAATATTTTGTATGTTGGAAGGACCTGGCTTTTGGGGGTCCAGAGGGCACATGGTTATGTATTAAGTCATGTCCCCATGAAGATATATTCATGTTCTAATCTGCAGTCCTGTGACTCTGAATACATTTGTAAATAGGATCTTTGAAGATATTGTAACTTAAGATCAGAGGAAACTGGATTAGGCCACACCTATATAGACCCTAATCAAATGTGATTAGAATCCTTATAAAAGAGGTATTTGGAAACATTTACATATGATTGAGGTAGATACAGACAGGGAGAAGTGCTTCCATGTGACAAGGGAAGAGAATGATTGTAGGGAAACATGTCAGTCAAATTAAAATCAATTAAAGAAACAAACTTGACTGACAAGGAGATATGCACTGTACTCAACCCATCCAGTTTTTCCATGAAGAGGAATAGACGGGTCTATTCATAAGGGAGTGGAAATGCAGCACCTTTCAAGATGTCTCTCCAGGAGGGATGCTAATGAAATCACTCAGGAGATGACCTGTACAGGATTGTGTAGGTGATGGTCAACTCTAGGGAATGGTGTGGGCAGCACAGGCTGCTTGGACAGCAACTTTTTTAGTTACTTTTATGTCCAACCAAGAGTTTGGCCAGTGAAAATTTTCCAAATAATCTTCCAAATAACAAAAAAATGTATTTGTTCTGTGCAAAGGAACAGAACATAAGGACAGAGAGATGAGAAAATTGAAATTTTCTTATGACCCTAATGATGTGTTGAGGGTTTTCCTGACAATGAAATCACAGATTCTTCCTGGAAACTCCCCTGCAGCCTGAATTCTCAATTATGTAACAAGTGTACTTAACTCATCAAGCCAATCCTCCCTTTCAACACAAATAATCAGAACAATATGCATGAGATCTGGACAGAAAACAATGTTTCCATCTTCTTATCTGTAGTCTTTCTCTGTAGGCAAAGAGATATTGAAAAGTTCCCTCAGCAATTGGTTGGAAATTATTTCTGTATTTCTCCCTCCAAATGTGGAGATCAACATGTACTCTAGTCACAAGAATTCAGATTTAATCTCATATGCCAATGCTCCTGTGGCAGGACACTTAGCTGCTAAAATAGGGCAGTCAGGGACAAGGGAAGAGGATCTAACCCAGCCCATCAACTCCTTGCCATGTAGTTACCTGAGTTCAGGGGAGAGATGCTGGGTTTCCTTCAAGAAATGTTGGCAAATATATCTAGGAAAGGAAAGTTCTCAAGTTACCATCTTTGGAGTCTACTCATATTTTTATGGTCAATGTGTGTGTCAAAATTTATATTAGTGATGAATGCAAATTTCAATTAAGTGCCATTATTTTATTTTATGTCATAGCCACAAGCTGAAAAACTTTACCAAAAGAGTACAAAGGCACCAAAACCACAGACAAAAACATGCAATTTTATGAAACATAACATTTAGCTAAAGGAGCCAGATCATGTGTCATATGTTTTTATTTATACAGTGTTCATAGAAAACTACCCATGGACTGGGATCATGAGAAACATGCTGGGGAGCTCAGGAGATCTATGACTGTCAATGAATTAGATGCAAGAATGTTCAGAAATGAAATGGAATATCTATAAAAATGATAAAATTTTTTTACCAATTATTTCCATATAGAGGATTACAGTGCTTTAATTTTAACATTTAAAATTCAACAGAAGAGTTAAGAGAAATTTCATGTGATCATCAAAAATAGGAATGAAGGGTGACATTTAATTAAATAAAACTCTAAAAATAGAGGTCAGACTTCAAAAGGTAGATGATTAAAATATAATTTAGAAGTCATGAGTGAGACAAGAATGGCTGCTAAGATGCAATATATTCAATATTCATTTTGTATGTGGCAAGGGAAAATAAAGGAATCAGTATCATAAAATTAGAAATAGAAAATGCATTATTTACCTGTAACGTGTTTCTGTTCACAGAATGGAGACAGAAAGCCTACAGAAACTGAAAATAATTAATGAAGTAATTCAGTAATGTAACAAGGGTAATAAGCCTTGTTAATAATCCTGCAGAAAAGATTAAGAGAAATAAAAAAATCAGTTGTATATCTATACATCAGCAACAAAGACATAATTTCCAAAGGCCTTACATCTGACAAATATTTCAAAAATATCAAATACCAATGGATCAAAAGCCACACCATTAAAATTAAATCAAAAACACTGAAAAGTATGATGCAGGAAATCAATGGAGATGAAGTAAAGGTAGAATATGCTATATTCACTTATTGGAAAAATCTTTATTTAAAAATTCCAACTTTTCATGTTGTGGAGCAAGAAGAGGAAACCTCTCCCAGCCCATCTCTGCTCCTGCCCCTGGGGAAGACCCCTGAGCATCCCCTGATTGTCCCAAACACCAGCTGCTGCCCTGCACCTCCTCTGCCCTGCAGGGGAGATCTGTGTCTGGGCTCACCCTGATTCCCCTCACTGTGCTTCGCACACAGTAATACTTGACTATATCCTCGGGTCTCAGGCTGCTCAGCTTTAAATAAACTTTTTTATTAGAGTTGCCCTTGGGGATGCTGAGTCAGGACTGAAGAGTTGGATTATAGTTTGTGCTAACAATAGCCCATGTTGCACTGACTCAAACCTGCCAATTTCTTGGAGCCTGGAGTTCCACATAATATCATAGCTAGATAAAGAGAATCCAGAAGCAGAGCAGGGGAAGGAGAGGGTCTGAGAGTTCTTCAACAGGCTAGGTCCCAACTTCTTTAGCTGCACCTGGGACAGGACACCTTAGGACAAGTAGAACCACAGTGAGTCATGTCTCCTGATGCACCAACCCCTTTACCTTCATGTCTGAATCATCAGACACTGACATCTGGGTGCTGCCACCAGAAAGAAGAAGAAAAACAAAGCTTTCATATTCTTGATTTTGAGGTCCATGATGCCCAGAAAATATTATCCAGGGTAAGAATAAGTGTGAATTTAAATAAATAATTCCTGTGGTTTTATCCAGCTACTTCAGCAGTGATTTGCATGTGGGAAGTACATTTCTGTGTAAAGGTGAAATGGGGAAGGAAGATGATTGTCTTTGGTTCTGCCAAGCATGGAAGATCATGGGGTCCCAATCTTTTCCCAACCCCCCTTTCTCTACGCCCAGATTCCTGTTCCTGCAGGACAGATATATAATGGGCGAGTTGTTTAGGGACCCAGATATGGCCATGTATCAAGGATCCTTTCAAATAGGGTCTATATGCCTTTACCCAAGAGATGCATTTATATATCAAATACACACCACAAATTCAGGTCTTTTAAAATTCAAGGAAGCATATTCTAACACATTTCTCCTCCGTTACCCTCTGGAATATACCCTCTCGAATAGGGTATATTCCAAAATGTTAAGGCAGCAGCTAAAGATAGCAATCACAGTGAATTCCAAGGAAACTGGTTGCCATTATTTGTGCTGTGAATCGGAATGAATTTCAGTGAATCTCTGACTTTGCTGAACATATCCTCATCTGAGATAGCTACTATCCTGTGCTTAATCAAGGTTTACTGTGCAGTTTTTACTTCAACCACTTTATCTTAAAATACAGTTAGTTATTTGACATAGTTATTTTCTTCCGTAGGTGAAGAAGCCTGGAGTTGCCATGGCACCTGCTAAGGTGGCTACAGAAACCGTTGTTCTTAAAGCTGCACATTCAGCAGTCCTGAGGCCTTGGAGTCATTGTTACCTCTAATTGTGGAGCCATCTGACAAGAGGAGGAGTCTGGGGGGCAGACTGTCATTTTCCTTTCTATAGCAAGCCCTGTGGCTCTCCTTCTCCTGGATGAAACGGGGTAGGCCCCAGAACACAAGGGGAAGCAGGGGCAAGGTGATTGCAGATTAAGGCACTGCAGTGGAAAGAGACCAGGTCAGGACTTGGATCCCTGTCACAAAGGCAAATAGCAGAATAAGAAATTGTGCATGATTTGAACAACACTGAGAATGATTACAAATGTTAGCAGAAATGTCTACCTTTTCTCAAAAACAAACTAATTGATAGGCTTACATTACTAAATTCAACTGCACACTAAGTAGCCCTTGCATGAACTCTCATCTCTGACCATTGTAATTGTGCAAGGATCATGTGCCCTGTTCTTGTCCCTGAATTGTCTCACCTGTGTTGCAAGGGAAGGTCCAGACCCATCCCCCCTTAGCCTCATGGACAACACCTGCACATTCACCAATCATTTGAGTTCTTTTTGTAAATTGTCTCTGCATAGAAACAACAGTATTTCTGGATAATATTCACTTTGCTTGAATTTTGTGTTGTAGTTATATAGGGTTTCCCTCTACCCATGTCTGTATTTTCTAGCCTCTCTTCTATGCTCACTTTAAGAGTTAGGAAAATTGTATATTCATGTTCATACATAGATAATTATTGATGAGTTACTACATAAAGATTTATGGAAAATTAACTTTCAGTCTTGGAAAATGTCTCATTCATAATGTGGATATCAATACTTAGTTGAAATAATAAAAGGAAGAAAAATCATCAGTAGTTTAGTAAAAGAATCATTTTATTTTTGTCAGCTAAATATAAAACTACAAAATAATTCAAATAACTCTCCTCATAGGAACTGATTCATGTCACATAAAAAGTTAAAATTGTCAGCCTATGTATGCAATCTCATTTTCCCATCAGGGTTCTGTGTCTATCTGAGCATGTGGCATGGTTCCAGTAGGAAGGCAGGAGGGATTATCTCTCAAGGCATTTACAGACCTCCAAGAGTTCTGAACCATTTAATTTAATCTGCCATTGAATTGAAAAAGAGTGCTATCAGGTAGGAGAACTCCATTGTGGACCAGCTGGTCCTTCCCACTCCCCATCACATGACTCACCCAGCATGAAAAGAACACTGTTCCAGAACATGGGATTCCTCTCTCCTCCCACAAGGGACACAGACTATAAAATTCCTCAGTGCAATGTGACAGAGCCCAATCATTTGGAGATCAGGTGGATAGGGGAGGACATTTCAAGTCCAAGATAAGTGAAGGATGAAGAGTATGAAAAAATGTGGGCAGAGACTTCTCAGCCCTGGGCATGAAAGACCTTCCCCTGCCATTGGGAAACACAGTAACTGGCAACCCAATATTAGCCAGGTGGATGGCTGATATCTGTGGCAGCTCTGGGAATCTTGTTTAGCAGGGAGACTGATGTGCAAGGCTCTATATTTAGTGAGACTTTGTCAACAAAGTGTGGGCACAGGAACCTCACAGCTTAAGCCACACACAACCTTACAAGGGCCACAGAAGGTAATTCAACTCCACCCAACCAGAGTCAACCTTACTTCAAGAGGTAAATCAGCCCTGCCCAGCCAGATTCAACTGGGCTCCAAGAGGGAATTCAGCCTCACCTGGTCAGACAAACACCATATCCACAAGAGTAACACCTTCTACAGATGACTAAGTAACCAAGTAGTGCCATCTGCTGTGCAGATTGGGAAGTGAAATGGAATTTTAAGACTTCCCACAACCTCTCCATACCTTATCAGAAGCCAAATTATCTGGCCTACACTCCCTACAAATGAACCTGGCCCTGTTTTAGCTGATGACCAGATGGATGAAGCAATACTCTAACCAAAACCCATGGCATGCTGCTCAGTGAAAAAAAATGGCACACCAATGTGAGTCAGCAGATTTCTTTTAATAACATAGACAGAAATTGCTGTAGTGCCAAGTGTATAACCCCCAAAGGCAGGCTGCAATTTTTGGTGGGAGACTGGTTTGGGGGTAAGACCGGGGGAGGAGCATATCTCAAAACTGGCCAGAGGGATAGACATATAGGCAGGGCAATAACAAAAACAAAAATCTAAAAATTCTTATCAGTTAAACAGAAGCTGTTAGAGGTCTAAAATAAGTTGAACTCAAGGCCAAAGAACAGATACTCAAAAAAGCCAGTCAACAGGTTTAACCAAGGTGAAAGAATGAAAATGGCCTCCAGAATATGGAAATCATGGACACTAGATGCCTAGACACTAACAAAATCTGTGAGTCTAATGAGGAAAAACAAAGATATGGCCCAGTGAAAGGAACAAGCTAACAATTTGAATGAGTTACAGGAATTGAAACAATGAATTAAAGATGTTCAAACACTCATGTTATGTCAATTCACAAATCAAATCAATGAGTTATGGGAAGATGTGGCAAAGGAGATGAAGGATATAAATAATGTAATGGTTGAATATAAGAGAGAATGTACATGTTTTAATAAACAAGTGGCAGAATTTATGGGAAAGAAATCAATAGAAGAGATGAAAAAGACAATGGAGACTTACAAAAACTGATTTAAAGAGGCAGAGAAAAGAATAGTGAAGTAAAGAACAGAACATCTGAAATCCTACTCACAAAGGAATAGATAGGGAAAAGAGTGAAAAAAATATGAGTAAGGTTTGAAAGAATTGAATGACCACAGGAAGCACATTAATATTCATGACATGGGTTTCCCTGAAGCAGAGGAGAAGGGAAAATGGCAAGAAAGAATAATGGAGGGAATCATCACTGAAAATTACCCATCACTTATGAAAGACATAAAATTATGGATCCAAGAAGTGCAGTTAACCACTAACAGAATAGATGGAAATCAACCTATTCCAAGGCACTGGTCAATCAGATTGTTGAATGTCAAAGAAAAAGAGTGAATTCTAAAAGTGGCCAGATGCAAGAGAACTTGATAAGAATATGTGCAGATTTCTCAGCAGAAAACATGGAGGTGAGAATGTAGTGTCATGATATATTTAAGAAACTGAAATTAAAAAAAAAAAAAACAACTTCCAATCAAGAGTTCTATATAAGGCAAGAGTCTTTCAAAATGACGGAGAGTTTGAAATATTTTCAGACAGACACTGAGACAGATTTCAAAAAAAAGACCTGCTGTCCAAGAAATGCCAAATGGAGTGTTACAGGCTGATTGGAAAAGAAAAGAGAGAGAGATTAGGAGAAGAGTGCAGAAATGAGGACTATATAGAAAGGCAAAAAAAAAAAAAAAAAGAGGAAAAATGAGATATGACATATAAAGTCCAATAAACAATAAGGTAGAAGAAATTACTGCAACTTCAGTAAAACATTTAATGTTAATGAATTAATCCTCAAAATATGGAGACTTTTATTGGCAGACTGGATTAAAAATGGTACCCATCTGTTCTGGTTTGCTAATGCTGCCATTATGCAAAATACCAGAAATGGTTTTGTTTTTATAAAGGGGGTTTATTTGGTTACAAAGTTATAGTCTTAAGGCCATAAGTTGTCTAAGATAAGGTATCAACAATAGGTTACCTTCACTGAAGGATGGACATTGGCATCCAGAAAACCCCTGTTAGGTCAGAAGGCACGTGGCTAGCATCTGCTTGCTCCCAGGTGGCATTTCAAAATGGCATCCCCAAAATGTTGCTCTTGAGGCATTTTGTCCTCTCTTAGCTGTACCTCCTCTTCAAAATGTCACTCTGTTGCTCTGTATTCCTTCTGTCTGTGAATTCCTTTATAAGTATCCAGTGATCCAATTAACATTCACCCTGAATGGGTGGGGTAACACCTCCATGGAAATTATCCAATCAAATTAGTAAATATCTTGAAGCATAATAAAATGAAAATACAACATATCAAACCTTATGGGATGCTGCACTGGTGGAGCTCTGAGGGAAATTTATTGTCCTACATGACAACATTAAAAAAGAAAAAGAGCAAACATTGAGGAATTAACAGTTAACCTGGACAAAATAGATAAAGAACAGTAAACTAACACCAAAGCAAACAGAAGGAATGAAATAACAATGATTGGAGCATAAATACATAAGCCTGATAATGAAAGAATAATAGAGAGAGTCAAAAAATCAGAGGCTTGTTATTTGAGAAAATCAATAAAATCATTGAACACTTAGACAATCAAAAAATTATTGAGAGGGTACAAGTAAATAAAAGCAGAAATGGGAAAGGGGACATAGCCAACAGATCCCATAGGAATAAAGGAGATAATGAGATGATAGTATGAGCAACTATATGCTTATATCAGACTTAGACAAAATGGGCAACATCCTAGAAAAACATGAATAACCAACATTTACTAGAAGTAGATAAATGGAATCTCCTTTAAATTCATGACTTTTGAACATCAAAGGACATTGCCAGAAGTGAAAAGGCAGCCTATTTAATGGGACAAAATATTTGGGAAACACATATCAGATAAGAGTTTAGTATCCAGAATATATAAGGAGATTCTATAAATCAACAACCAAAAGGCAAAGAACCCAATTCTGAAAATGGTCAAAAGACATGGACAGATATTTTTTTCTGAAGATGAATTAAAAAACACCTGAAAAACATATGAAAAGATGCTCAAGTCCACTGTCTATAAGGGAAATGCAAATCAAAACCAATCAGGAGAGCCTTCATTCTTTTAAAGATTGCCTCATCCACCTGATCTTGATGTTTGTATTTATTTACCAACATCTGCAGGTCTTTGGACTCAAAATGTTACAGGATACAACCTCAGCACCCTTCCAGTAACTGTGTTCTGGGGATACTTTCAGCTGTGGATACACTTTCAGAGCAATCTTAGGTCACCAACCTCCAACTTGACCTGACTCAATGCATGCAGATAATTTGGTATCTTGTTCTCAGGAACACCTTTATGAGCCAATCTTACTTGATGTCTACACTAGAGTTGGTAGGAAAGAAACGGATATTTAAATATGGGTAAATAGATTTATGGATAGATATATGGATAGAAAGATAGATGATAGATAGATAGATAATAAAAGAATAATAACACTTTTATCCAATGAAGAAAAACAACACATTTATACAAAGAGTAATCTGTATTGTGTATTTTGCATACACTTATATGAGAACAAGGAAAAGAGAAGACAGTTGTATTGAGGCATTACAGAAAAGATGAAATGGAGAAAGTGACTGGGGAAGGATGGCAGGAAGGAAGAAGGAAGTAAGCATGGAAGGAAGGAAGGAGGAAAAGAAGGAAGGAAGGAAAACCATGACAGTGTGTGGAACTTCCACCAAGTAAAATTTTTGGCATTTATAATGTGTGTACATTAGACAATGTCTTTTGGTTAATGATATAACAAGCATTATTCAGCCACCTGGCTGGTTGGCACAATGTGAGCCAGAGTCAAAGGAAAGCAACCAAGATCAGACAAGAAGGAATGGTGTCCCCCAGAAGCAGGGCCCCTGTTTGTCAGATTATGATTCTGGGTCTCATTATGCTGCTCTTCCCATTATCACTACTGAAGACACAGCAAGACCATTTTCCCTAGTGGTCGTATTTGATAGGTCCTTGGTGGAGGATGATTCCGGCAACTCTACTCTGATGCTGTGGACTCCCTAAGGGTTTTTGATGCTCTCAGGATGTGGTTTCTCTCACTGTGTCTCTTGCACAGTAATACACAGCTGTGTCTGAGTCCTTCAGGCTGGTCCACTTCAGGTAGGCAGTGCTGGCAGAGTTTTCTGTGGAGATGGTGACTTGACCTTTGAAGGATGGGCTGTAGCGTGTATCTGAGTCACCAGGATAAATGCTTCCTACCCACTCCAGGCCCTTCCCTGGTTGCTGGCGCACCCAGCCAATCCAATAACTGGTAAAGCTGTATCCAGAGGCCTTACAGGAGATTGTCAGAGGCTCCCCAGGCCTTTTCACTTCTGCCCCAGACTGCACTAGCTGCACCTCAGTAAGGACACCTGTGTGGGAGACACAGGAAACAGAGATCAGAGGCTCCATCATCCCCACCCTCCTCTGTGACCCCAAGCCCTGGGTCATCCCTGACCTGGGAGAAGAGCCAAGATGAGGGCAAGGATGTTGGCAGACCCCATCTGTGAAGGAGGATGGACAGGGAAAGCAGAGGACACCAGATGGGCTGTTGAAGAGACTCCAATGGGCAAGGGTAGCAGTGGATTTAAATAGGAGGAACCCCTTACTTTGCATATTTACTGTCTGCCCTCCAGATGAGATTGCAGAGGGTTCATAAAATGAAATCTCATTGGCAGGGAAAGAAACTTGTCTAGAGCCTCCCAGGAGGTTCAACAAAGACCCAATAACCTTGCTCCTACTGTGGGCTTGTACTACACAGAAATGAGCCCTCATCCTCCTCCAAGGCAGCTTCACAGTCCACAAAGGGATGTGGATGTGATAAGTCTGTTGAGTCTGGTTTCCAAGGCACCTATATGGTCAGTGTCACCAAGTTACCCTCTTCAGCTTTGGCAGAGGATCCAGATAGAGTTTCTCTTGCACCTTAGAGAGGGTGTTCAGTACTTGGGGCACCCAGACACAGCTTATCTATAAAAACACAAGGTGTTTCCTGGAATCATGGGGCAGCAATGGTATCCTGGGGCCTTAAGGATGAGACTCATGATGGGAACAGTGGGATTTATTCAAAGCTGCCTCTCAGATCGATGCAGCTGCTGGTCAAGTGATCTAGGTCCTAGGTCCTGATTCCTTGGGTTCATATTGGATTGTTTTTTTTTTTTTTTTCTTTCTTTCTTTCTGACATTATAACTTTATCACAGGAAGTTATCTCACAGTGTTTATATTAAATATAGGAAGAATCGATGATTTTCTTCTAATATGCCACTCCATGTAAAATGACTTTATGGTATATTTTTATGTTTTAAGGGGATTCCAAACACAGTTAGGAATATGGACACATTGCTACCTACCTGTTAACTTTTGTGTCAGGCCTAGGCTTCAATTAGACGTAATACAACCTTCTTCTCTTGTGGATCTGACCTAGACATTTTGGTTGATCTGTCCTGAATGAGGCTGCTTTCTTTCTTCATAATACCTTCCAAATTCTTTCAAGGGTAGGGTGGTTTTTGAGGGGCATTGTAGGAACTCATACTAGTTCCACCAAAAAAAATCTTATCTGTCACAACCACAATGGTCCCCATGCAGTCCAAATATAAACTTCTACTTCATCTGGGGATAGACCACCAGTATTAGGGAGCTGAAAATATAAGAAAAATTACATGGATGTATGGATTCTAGCCAGTGTAATGTCATAGATTCATATTCTTTCTAAGCAAAACACCACAATTGGTGGCAGAAAACAGGAGACATCTATTCTCTTGAGATCAGGAGGCTAGATGTCGTGGAGAAAGCTATACACCTGTGTATATGTAGAGGACCCCAAACCATTTTTTATGACCCCTCTGCCTAAGCAGCTACCCCCATAACTAGGTTGTAAAAGTTTTCATTTCTCTTTTCTCTGAAATTGCCACTTATGCACCCCATCAGTAAAAGTTTTTCAACAGTTTCAGCCAGATCAGCCTTAATTGACTTTAACTATATAGCTATGCACAGTTAAAAAACAGGGAGCCTATGAGAAAGCTGCCTAATTTTAACAGCAACAATCACACTCACTGAAACTGCTACTCATTAACCCACTGGAATTTCTGCTTCCTTACTAACTTGCTAAAACTTTCACTTCCCTCTTTCAATAATCATGAGGGACATATCTAAAAATGGACAAGTTACTGCTTTCTTCTTTCCCCACAGAATTAACTGAAAGTAGTAGAACATGTGCTGAAATGAATAGACCTCAACTTAGGAAGACACCAGAACATAGAATTCCCTGTGAGAGAAATCAAAGTGTGCAGACAGAACAGGAAAGAGGAATACCTGACCTGAAAGTAAGCAAGGTGTCTGAGCATCATAAATTCCAGCATCATTACAAGCCCATCCCTCAATATGATGGAACCCATCTGCCAATAGTAATAACTAACTTGCAACCCCTAATTTAAAAGTGGACACAGCCAACTATAATAACCAATTTGTAATCATTAATTTCAATATTTACTAAATTATCCCAATATGTCATAGCCCTGAAATCCCTAAACCCACCTCCCTTCATTTAATCCAATAAATATTCCTCACCTTTCCACCTGAGGAAGACAGATCTGAGGAAAATATCATCCTACTGTCTTCAAAAGTTTTACTTTTGTCAAATAAAACTTTTCTCTTCTTCTCAAAATCCCAGTGTCCACTGACCAGACCGGTGTGCATCAGGCCTTGGCTCACTTTTGAGCCAAAACTTAGTCCCTTGGAATGAAATCTCAGAAGAATATGTTCCATGCTTCTCTCCTGGCTTCCAGTGTCAGCCTGAAATGCTAGATATTCTTTGGCTTTTAGCTGCATAGCTCCAATCCCTGACTCCTTCTTCACATGGCCAGTTTCCCACTGAGTATGTGTTTAATCTTCAGGATTAGGGCTCACCTTCATCTTGAATTAACTAATCCCATCTGCAAAGACTGTATTCCCTAATAAGGAAACATTCTTAGTTTCCAGAAGGACATGGATTTTATGGGACACTATTTTAATCCAATAGATGTAGTTTCTTTAGAATGCACAACATGGATTACTGGCACAGGAAAGTGGGTGTGATGTATGCTAAAATTATACTGTATTTCTGCTTCCTATTTTAATTTCCTGGAAGAAATAATGTAATATAGATAGAGATATACATAGATATTTAAATAAATACAAATATCTATATCTATATGTCACAGAAATGCAAGTAATTATATTTTTAAAACAAACACACAAAACTCTATTTTCTATGTATCTTTGATATATCATAGCACTGCTTAAAAGAGATGCAATGACAGTCGTCTGGAGATTTCATGTTGTGGAACACAAAGAGACAACCTCAGACAAGTCCAGGAAACTCTTTCAGCTCCTCTCTGCACCTGCTGCTGAGCCAGCCCCTGAGCTCCCGCTGGTGGTCATGAGCTCTCCCTGCATCCCAGCCCATCCTGTGCCCTGCCGGAGAGGTTTGTGTCTGGGCTCATTCTGAATTCAGTGCACTCTGTTTCATGTACAGTAATATGTAGCTGTGTCCTCAGCTTTCAGTCTGCTTAGCTTAGATAAACATTGTTCTTGGAGGTGACTTTGGTGATGCTGAGTCGTGAATGAAATTTTGGGTTATAGTTTGGGCTTCCACCAGCAGATATCACACCAATATCATAGCTGGATTAATGTCATAGATGGATTAAGATAATTCATAGAGAGAGCAGGTGAGGGACAGGGTCTGTGGGTGCTTCTCCAGGCAACCTGGGTCAGGACACTCATTCAGCTGCACCTGGGACAGGACACCTGAGGACAAGGGGAACCACAGTGAGTCAAGTGCTCAGATGCATTGTCCCCATTACCTAAATATCTGAATCCTCGACCAACATGACTGCCAAAGCCCAAGGTGCCCTGTTCCTGCCCTGACATGTCACCCTGTGCAACTGGGGCAGTCCAACACCACTTACCTTCAGTTTTCTCACTTAAATATTGACCACTTTTAATCCATTCATCTCTGAATGTGTCTTTCAACCATATTATTCCATAATACAACTTAAAAGCAGCATATTTCAACTTTGCTAGTCAATAATAACAAAGGATAAATAATAAATATGGTAAGAAGTTCATCTTTATCCTTGCTTCAATCTGATGTAGCAGAAAAGTGAAGTGAAAACAACTTGCTCAGAAACTAAAATTACCAAATGATTGTGGTAGGATTTTGGGATTGAGGATAATATCATAAGGCATTTTCCAAGGTTGGTATCTGGTGTCTGAGGCATTTAGAAAGTCCATGGGTGCTGTGAATGAAGATGCAGGCAGGAAAATGAAATGAGCTTTTTTTGAGAAATGATTAGGAGTTTCTAATTTAAGACCTGTTGCTCATCTTCTCAGCCAAAATATCATTCAGAACAGGGAAGCCTGGAGTGTGGAACACAAGCTCACTCTGAGAGACACCCCACCATAGGAATTGAATATTTGTTGAAGAAGGGGGAAAGACTGAATTCCTCTTGGCTTGCCACACCTGGCTTAGAAGCATGATCTCATGAGCCAAGAGGAATATCTTCCTAGGATTCAGGCTCAGTTTCATGAATGGGTTTTGAGTGAATAAAGAAACATTACTTCTTGATCAAACTTCCTATGTATTTAGCCCCAGAAACAGTCTGGGTCAGGATGAAACATGTTTGTGTCCTGATCTTCCTGTAAGAAAGTCCTCTGATTGGTAGCTCTGACTGGGGAGGGGGCCCTGTGAACTTGTTGGCAACAGTAGGGGTGGAATCTCTTCTCCAATGGCCTGGTTGGTTAGTGGCAAAGGGGGTGAATTTGTTTCACAGACTTAACATCTTTAAGAAATTTTCACAGATGTTTGATCCTTTGCTACTTGCCCATAAAACTGTTTCAACAATATATAATTAGTTGTATTTTTAAAAATAATTTTCATTAGTTTCCTTTATAGTTTTGTGAGCATGTAGGCAGAGGTTCTCAAGGTCTTGTGACAGAAGCCAATCTCTAGGAGGGAATTTGCCCTGATCTTCTTTATGTTAATTAGGAATATTTTTGTCTTCCTGAATTTGTATAAATGGAATCACACTTTATGTAATTTTATTTTATTAGCTTCTATCAATCACCGTAGCTATTGTAATTCATCCCTATATTATTGGTTCTCAAGCATTCAGAGATTTACAGAAGTAGCCTTTCAATACATGCAAATCCCTATATTTGTTTATTTCTTAAACAGTGGATTTTTATTTGTGTTGTTTCCGATTTCTAGGTGTTACAATGAAAGATGCACTTAACATGGGGTTATAGATAGGTAAGACAAATCTTGCTGTTATTGTTAAAAGAAAAACAAAGTAAAGAGCTCTGGAAAAATGGCAATTTCTCAAAATTTATTCAACCCATCAAAGAAGTGATGACACAGAGCAAAGGAAAATCCTGAAATCTGGAGACAGAGATGCAAAGAAAAAGAAATAGGATCCAAAGTTAAGCTTAGTTGGGCAGTTTTCACCAGACAGAACATAAGTTAGTAGGAAGTTTGTTAGTAAATACTTAAACTCTGAGAGTGAGAATGTTGCTAGAGTGCATCCCCTTGGGACCAGATCCCTAATTCCTTGTAGGGTTTTCCTCAAGAACTGGGGAGAATCCACAAAAAACAAAGGAACAAAAAATTAAACAAAAACAAAAAGCACCCCAGTGATGTTTGGGGAGATGGACATCAACCAATATACAAATGCACCCTCAATCACCTCCTTAGATCCATCACATAACAAAAGAGTAAATCTGCATGAGGATAGCACAAAAACAGTATCCCATGACCACTGCAATTATCCACTAGAATATGGAAGAAGAAATAATCCATAATGGAAAATATTTCCAGAACCACTACTCCTTTATTCACAAAGGAATAAAAGCCATAACCCAAAGAAGAAATAATTGAAATTGGCAGTTGAATACTCTGGTGAAAAGTCAGTGGATCATGGGAGGAAACATCTGGGAAAAAAGACACTGTACCCCAGAGAGGGACAGAAATACATGATAGGTCAATTCTTACCTCAGGAAGAGGGGCTGGCAACATGGATGATATTCCCATCACTGTCCATCCTGCTCATATCCCAACCTCTTCCCTGGAATCTTGCACTTCACAGAAAAACAGAGAAGGAGACAGTTAAGCTCAGGTGATTGTTGTCTTCTGGAAGGGTGTCCCTGGAATATAAAGGTGCATTTTGGCCTGTACAACCAGGAGCAGGAACTCGCATTCCTTAAACAGAAGGCTTATCTATCAGAAATCTGTTTCCCACAAGGAGATGCAGATCAGCGTGGAGGCAGTTGGAGTCATACCTTGACTTCCTCACATATGCTGGAATGTGAGGTCCAAGCACACATCTATATCTAGCCTTTTTGTGAAGACTTTCAAGTAAGCTCTGCCTGCATAAGCCTATAGCTTTGTGGGGTGGATTAGGAGTGTGGGAAGGTCTCTCTGCTGACCTTACCATATCCTGGAAAACTATAACAAGGAGGTTGATGATATTTTAGTTGAAATATTTTACAATATTTTGCAAAAGAGATAGGTTAAAATGATTGATTGGTAGAGTCTTGATAAAGAAGGACATTGATTAAATATAAATTGCATCAAGGATGCTCTCTGGATTAAAAGATAGCACATTGTGAGCCTGCTATTTTATCTTATGTATCTATTAAAATATATTGAAAACATGTGTGTGACACAATGATAGCATTTTAAGTAATAGAATCATACTATAAAAGGTCATTAATATAAATGTAGAGACCTGGCCTTTGATGTTGTAAGAAAGGCAGGGAACAAAGTGAGGCACTGGGAAGCTGCTCCTAGGGAGAGCCAGGCTTTCCCCCTTCCTCCTCCTTCCCCTGAGGACATGGGCTCTACAAGATGGTAGGTGGGGGATTTCTTGCCTGAACATTTTCAGAAATGAGTTAAAGAAACAACTTCACAGAGGTGGTAAATGCAAGCTTTGTTCACATTTTCAGGCATTTTCAGAATATGGAACAAGTTCTCACTTTTACATAAAATTTTATATACTATCCATGCAAGTATGTATTCAAACATCTATTTAGGAACAACTCTGGGATATATCATATCATTGCTTACATATTATGAGGCTACATGTTGTGAAGCAAGAAGAGGGAACCCCAGGCAAGGCCAGGAAACTCCTCCCAACCCCTCTGCACCTGCCCTGGGGATGGCCCTTGTGCACCGCCTGGTGGTCACAAGCTCCCACTGCAGTCCAGTCCCTCCTTATCTTGGCTCATCCTGACTTCCCCTCCCTGTGTCTCTCACACAGTAATACCTGGCCATGTCTTCGGCTTTCAGGTATGTCATTTTTAGTGAGACTGTGCCGATAGGGTTGTCCCTGGCGATGGTGAATCTCCCTTGAACTGATGGAGAGTAGTACTGCTCTTTTCCCATTGGATTACTTACTGTTGCCACCCACTCCAGCCCCTGCCCTGGAGCCTGGTGGACCCAGGTCATTCCATAATCATAGAAGGTGAATCCAGAGGCTTTGTAGGAGAGGCTCAGAATCCCCTTGGTGGTCTCACATCTTCCCCAGACTCCACCAGTTGAACTTTACAGAGGACATCTGCAAACACAGAGGAAAGCAGTGAGAACAGTCCCAGGTGGAGTTGTCACAGTTGAGTCTGATGCAGGAGGGATGTTACCTTTGACAATGAGGAGAATGGAAGCCCAGATCAGAGCAGCCCTCATGGTGGCTGACCCTGAGGAAGAACAGAGGCTCAGGTGGTCTCCTCTTCAACAGCTGCAGGGACAGGAGATGAGCTGATTTCCATGAGCAGGGGAGGGACATCATGTGTCACATCATTCCCATGTGTTTCTAAAGACAAATATGAGATGCCCAGAAGGGCTCTTCCCTCTCCTTCCTCTGGATCCCAGGGAAGGCAGGTAGAAAAGGATTCCTGGGATGTGATACAGATGGCTGCTCTGTCACCCATTTCTTTTCTCAAAGTCAACATTGCCTGGGTTCTTTTATGGTGGATTTATTACCAAATACACGTGAAAAGGAATCTTGAAGAGAACCTGGACATCCTACCTAGTGTGTAGATTTCTCTGGGCTAGAAATCACTGTTCTCACCACAAATGTGAAATGTTTAGATAGAAGGTAAGGAAATTCAGGTCTTGAATGCAGGCTATGGTGCATAGTTTTCAAAGTCTTGTGCTCAGGTTGTCACATTGTCCAATAATAGTCCAGGTCAGGGCATCCCAAGGTGCCTCTCTGTTCTGCTCCCTGTGCATTGTGGGTAGTGGGTGGAGGATGTTCTCTATGTCTGGAAAAGTGTCCTGGGTAAGTCCTGGTGGAAAACTTGTGACCTGCTCTTTTTGCTGCTGTCACTGGTCTCACTTCTTTTATGGAGAATTTGTTCTGGGAATAGAGGTCCACTGACACCCCGGGAACAGGTAGTGTGGAAAAATGACCAGAGTTGTTGGGACTTTAGCTGAGACTTTGGTCAGAGAAACAATTAAGGGAATACTTATTTCCCAGTATAACTTTGATTTAAAACAAACAAACACAAATTGGACAAGTATTTACTAAAATCAAGAAATGGCAGATTATATCTATCTTGGATTTAGATGCAGAAAAACTAAAGAATTTAGGTCATCCAAATGAATTTTTCTACAGGAGATATGATAAGAAGAGTTGTTTTACTTCATGTATAATTAATGTGTTATTCTTTTAAAATCCACCGATAAAATAGTTTGAACTAATCTATTAAAATCTATCTATAATTAATGGATGTCACATTTAATACTTACTCATGAAAGTCTTCCTAGGAGAATATTAAACTAAGGTCCCTGAATATAAAACATGTAACCTCACAAAGAATTCCTTTGTACTTCTTTTAAGTTAACAATGAAATAACTTTTGAAAAATAATCATCATTTGCAAAAATTTCATGTACATAAAATACTTAAGAATCAAGGAAAACCACATGGCTAAATATCTCCATTTATAACTCCTAAGTATTAGGGGAAATCAGAGAGGAGAAAATTAAATAATTGGACAGACCATATTCATTTACTAGGATAACAGTACAAAATGTGTCTTCTTTATGTGACCCAGAAATTTAATGCAATGCCAATAAATCTTGGAAGACATAGTTTGAATATTAAAAAAAAACCTGATTTTATAGCATTTTTAGAAATGCATGTTTTCCAGAATAGCTTAGAGCAAGGTTGTATTGAAAAATAACAAGAAAAGATAAAAAAAACAAAAAAGAAAACAACCACAGCACTTCTTTGACCATATTTCATGATAAAACCATTAGGACTATCTGGCATTGGTGAAATTATAAAGAAATTGATCAGGTACAATTATAAATAAAAATATATTCACCTGGTCTTTTGTTTATGGGCATATATTAAATACTGAATTTAATCACTTTATTTATTGCAGGTCTATTCAGATTGCCAATATATATCTCAGTCAATTTTGATAGTTCACATCTTACTATGAATTTATCCATTTCATTTAAATTATGTAATTTATTTTCATACTGTTTTTCACAGTATTCCCTTAAAATCATTTTAAAAATTTCTGTAAAGTCAGTAGTTATTTCCTCCTTTCTGTTCATTTTAGGCTTACTTTGCTGTTATTTTACTAGTGTCCTTAGAAGGACCATTAGATTATTTTTGAGGTCATTATATTTTAATACAGGCATCTGTGGCCTTAAGTTTCCCTGTAAACTCTACTTCAACTGCATCCACAATTTTCATATGCTGTATTTTCATTTTCAACTGAATGATTTTGCTTATTTTCATTTTAATTTATTCTTTCTTTTACTTTTGATCTATCTGTTACTCTAGGAGTGCAATTTTAATTTCTACATATTTCATTGTAATTTCTACATATTTCATATTTTGAATTATCCAAATGTCCTTCTTTGTTCATCTTTAGTTTTATCCCACTATGGTTGCAGAACATATTTTACATGATTCATGCCCTTTTAAGTTTATCGGAGTGTGTTATTGTATACCATACATTACATCCTATAAATCATTCCTTGTGTCTTTCTGAAGAATTTGTATCCTGTTGTTGTTGAGTGCACTAATATCCTCTTAGTTCCAGATGTTTCAGAAGCATGTCCAAGGCTATAACTGCTGTTATGGGGTAATCATGTTGAAGTCCATTCCCCTGAGCTGGTGGTTCTTTTGGGATGTTGGAATGGTGTGAAAATATTTTGTAAGTGAGAAAGACATAGCTTTTGGGGACCAGAGGTCACAGTGTTATGTATTGAGGATCCTTGAAGGTGTTGTTGGTTAAGGTGGGACCACACTGAATCAGGATGGGCTTTAATCCAACATGAGTGTTGTCCTTATAAGAAGAGGCCATATGGACCTCATCAGAGTAGGAGACAGAAGGACAGAGGAGGTGTTGGTTATTGCAGGACCAACCTCCAGACTTCAGAGAAACATGATCCTGCTGATAGCTTGAATTTGGACTTCCACCTTCCAAAATTGTGAGACAGAAGCTGCCAGTTTTGAAACCCAACCATCTCATGCTATTTGGTATAGCAAGCTAGGACACTTTATGGTATTTGGAAGTGCTGTTCTCCTGTGGCAAATAATTTAAAATGTGGGAATAACTCTGGAAGTGTGTGATGGGTAGAGTTCAGTGCTTAATAGTAAAAGCCTAGATTGCCTTTAAGAAACTGTAGTTACAATTATGAATGTTAAAGATGATTCTAGGGAGGCCTTGGAATGAAAAATTTAATGTGTTATTGTAAGCTAGAGAAAAGGCCATGCTTGTTATAAAGTGACAGGGAAATTTGCAGAACTGTGTTATGATATCAGATGGGAGACAGAATTTTTAAGTGATGAAGTTGTATATTAAACTTATGAAATTTCCAAGCAAGGTGTGGAAGGTGCAGCCAGGGTTCTCTATGCTGATTTGAGTAAAATATGAGGGGAAAAGCATAAATTGGAGACTGAGGTATTAGTTAAAATGGAATATTACTTATTAATTTGAAAATTCTCAGCCTAACCAGATAGCTTTCCTTGGTAATGGGGAAGAGAGTGTGGTTGAACTAACATTTCATTAAGAGAATCCATGTGTGATACACAGATCAAATGAACCATCTCAGGGGAACTCAGGAAGGGAAATTCAATTATTCAGGAAAGTTCAATGGAAGACCATTTTGTCTGGTAGTTTAGACCAAGAAATGCATGGAAGCCCAAGAAAGTATTTGATAATTTTATGTCAGCAGAAAACTTACCAGCCTGTCCTGCATGTGAGAATATGACAGAGACAAACTGAATGAAGAAAGACTACAAGGACATAACAATGAATGTAAAGGTCTGGGATGAAGAGACATCCTAGGGCCAGGAGGGAAGGGCTGCTGCCCCAGTTTTGGGAAGGGCAGGTCCATCCCGGTGTTCATAGAGAGTGGGACCTTCACCCTGTTGATTGTGGCTGATGCAGCCACAACCATGGTATTTGCAGAGGGTGGGAATAATTCTGTAAGTTTCAGGGAAGGCTTATTTGCTACCCAAGTGGTCAGGGAGAAAGTGGCCACCAGGCAGGTGTGTGGAGAGTGTAGGGCTGTTGCTCCATCAAGCTGTGAGGATGGATCATCAAGCCACAGGTTACTCACAAGCATTGAAATCTAGTGGAATGTGCCTTTCTTGGTTTTGTAATTGCTTAGGAACTATGGACCCTTTTATCCTTTCAAATTACTTCCCTCTGCATGGGAGATGGCTTTTCCGTACTTTTCCCACCACTGTATTTTGGAAGCATATGGCTTCTTTTCTGGGTTTCTCAGTACCAATGACAAAGAGGAATCTTTCCCTTGATGGACAATATGCATACCTGATATATATGGGATTTTTATGTAATTTGTTACTGAAATGGGATAAGGATTTTGGGATGTTGGAATGGTGTGAAAATGTATTCTAAGTGGGAAAGACATAGCTTTTTGTTCCAGAGGTCACAGTGTTATGTATAGAGTTAAGTCCCCATGAAGATATTTTCATATCCTAACCCCATTCCTGTGACTATGTAGAAATTTATAAATAGGATCTTTGGAGATGTTATAATTTAAGATAAGGGCAAATAGGAATAGGCCACACCAATATTGGGTCCTAATTAGATGTGAATATAATCCTTACAAGGAGAGGAATTTGGAAAGGGTTACAGATATCCAAGGCACATACAGAGAGAGAGAGAGAGAAAGAAGAGAAGAGATTGATTGTGGACAAGCCGTTGTCTGTGTCATACAGAATGCAGAGGAAGCCAACCCTGATTGTTGGAGGATTTCTCACATCTGTCATAAGAAAAACTGTAAGAGAATAATTTTTTTCAGCCAGCTAGTCTGATTCATCATTTTAAAGCATTCCTGACAAAATAAGACAGAAGACCACTACAGTTCTGTCTGGAAAGCAGAGTTAACGTCCTCATTTGGGATTTATGAGCTTCTTGCTGTATTACAAAGAAGACACAGTATAATTTAGGTGTTCAATTTCCCCAGTTCCTTCAGGATTTGCCAATATGCCATAATTCCAATATTTAGGACCACATTTCTTCCTAATTTCAGCATTCATTTTAACAGCAAATAACTTAGGATGTTGGGAATTCATATGGAAATTCAGCTACTCACAGGATAAAACTTGCTTTTAAGAAATCTCAACTCCATGGTTACAACATATAAGAGATTCTCTCAAGTTACACTCAGAAATATGTGTGACATTTTTGTGGCATTTCTGCTGTGAATTTGAAGCCCTGCATTTATTATTTTATTCTTTCACTTTCTATAGAACATTTATAAGCAACCATCAATATCACTATATTTGGTAGTTTGATATGAATGTTCTAAGATGTCAAGTACATTTTCACCCAGAAATTTGCCTCTTACAAATATTTGATTAGGAGTGTCCAATCAATTGCCACCTCATGCCAATTTCTATCTGTGTCACATTTATCATTGAAAGTAGATTCATTGGTGACTTTAAACTAATCAGATTAAAGGACAGACTTCTAAGCACCCCCATATTGAAGTAGAAAGCTCAACCTTAAGATTTTGTTCCTCTAAGGGTACTGTTGTTAATAAAATCTGTTTCAGTCAGTGTTCTCCAAAGTGACAAAACCAACAAGATACCTCTATTTATGTATGCATCTATTATTTATTTTAAGGAATTGGCTCACATGTTTGTAGTTTTTATTTCTGCAATTTGATAGGGCAATCAGAAGAGTAGAAATTCTGTGAAGAATTTATGTTGAAGTCTTGAGTGTAAAATCCAAATAAAGGAGATCAGCAAGATTCCACCTCAGAGAGCAGTGGAAATTATAGTCTTGCTATATGGCCTCACCGGTTGATTCCCACCCACTTCACAGTAACATATATGTTAACCAAATATATATATATAGATATAGATATAGATATAGATATAGATATAGATATAGATATAGATAGATAGATGATAGATAGATTTTATTCAATAATGTAAATGCCTGCAGGCTTAAATATGGGAAATACACAAAAATCTTATCACCCAGATTTAGTGGCTAATCACTTAAAAATGTATCTTTGTATTTTATACATTTATACAGTTTTCCTAAAGGATATCTATACATTCTATTTCAGTGGTTCTCAAGTGAGGATGATTTTGCTCCTCCAGGAACATCTGGAAGTGTCTGGAGACATTTTTTATCACCAAATGAGGGTGATGAGACTGCTACTGACATCTATGGGTAGATGCCATAGATGTTGTTAAACCTCATAAAATCCACAAGACAGGCTCCAACAGTATAGAATTATCCAGCCCATATTGTCAATAGTGCTGAGATTAAGAAACACAGATAGATGTAATATTATATTCTGCTTTGTAAATTTAGCATTCTCATAGACATTTTCCCATATTCCTGAAAGGTTTTGAAATATTATTTTTAATGACTGCATTGCACTCTAAATCAAGTATGAATAATAAACTAAGCAGCATTAACTGGTAAAACTGTTGCAAGGTTTAAATTTCATTTGCCTTTATAAATAATACTGTCATGAAAACACTTGTTTATCCATTTTTATGTGCATTTTTCTAATAAACTTCTTAGAATTTTATTTAAAGCCTATGATTATAATATAAGTAGTGCTATGTGCTGTTAAAAAATCTCCCAAACAACAGGTGACATAAAATGAAGTTTTGCCTTCTCTTAGAGTTTGATTTCCATGTGAGCACCAAAGTGCTCTGTAAGACAAGCCAGGAACCCAGGGTCTTTCCAACTTTTTTCTGTTCCAACATAAAGGCCAGTGGTTTTCAGACTTAAATGTGCATGGGAGCTTGTTAAAACAGATTCCACTACATGACTGTATGAGATTCTGATGCAGTAAATCTGGGGTGGGACCTGAGATTATGGATTTCCAACAGGATCCCAGGTAATGCTGATGTGCTGGTCTGTGGTCCACACTGTGAGTAGCACTGCTTTAGAGAATCATTCTCATTTACTTGCTGAAGGTGTTGACACTCTTGCAGAAGGTGCCAGTATGTGGAAAAGTATTCAAATGACTCCAACCAGGAAGAGATGAATCTCATTCTCATTCACATTTTACTGTTAAAATTTTAGTCATATAGCCATTCTTAACCTCAAGGGAGGTTGGGAAATGCCATATTACTGTTTAGTCATGTGTAATGGACAATTCTAAGGTACTGCTAGAAGAGATGGAAAGGGCAGACTTGGTAGAGAACTAGTGTTCTTCTAAAAAATTCTATTAAGGACCTTGATGGAGAAAGTTTAATTGTCCTTCTAAAAATTAACAAAAATGTATGCTGCATCCACCAGGATGAGCACAGTTTCCAATTTCACTTTTGCACTCCTTCTGTCAATTGTGTCTGTGTATTCTTTGCCTCACTTTTCAACTGGGGTGGAATCTCCTCACCTAAACTGGATATTAGCCCTTGGCATATTTTAGCCAAAATATGCTCCAATTTGTTTATTGTTTTTTTATTTTCACATTTTTATTGTGATTGTTCACATACCATATGATCATCCAAAGATCCTAAGTGTACAATCAGTTGCCCCGAGTACCATCATACAGCTGTGTATCCATCACCACAATAATTTTTTTTCAATTTATAGAACATTTTCGTTATTCCAGAAAAGAAATAAAGACAAAAAAAGGAGACTATAACCCTCCCATACCCCTAACCACCTGCCTTGTATTGTTGACTCATAGTATTGGTACAGTAAATTTCTTACTGTTTCTGAAAGAACATCAAAATACTACAAAGTGCAGTATGTAGTTTGCAATACATATTATATTTACCTATTTGCCCCTCCATTATTAACTTCTAGTTGTAGTGTCATACATTTGTTCTGGTTCAGGAGAGGGATTTCTAATATTTGTACATTTAATCTTGGACATTGCCCACCACAAAGTTCACTGTTTATACATTTCCATGGTTTAACCTCCAACATTCCTCCTGGTGACTTACATGATTCAGGGCTTCCCCTTTTCACCACATTCATGCACCATTCAGCAGTGTTATTTATTCTCACAATGTGCTACCATTACCTCTGTTCATTTTCAAACATTTAAGTTCAACCTAGTTGAACATTTGGCTCATAATAAGCAACTGCTCCCCATTCTTGAACCTCATTCTGTATCCTGGTATCTAATGTTTCATGTCTATGAGTTTACATATTATAATTAGTTCCTATCAGTGAGACCCTGCAATATTTGTTCTTATGTGTCTGTCTTATTTCACTTGATATATTGACCTCAAGTTTTCTTCATCAAACCTATTTTTCAAGATGGTTTTGTCCACACCCCATACATTCCATCTTAAGTAGACAATTGATGGTTCCCTGTATAGTCAGATATTTAGGTGCTCACCATCCTCACCACTATCCATATAAGGACATTGCCATTTCATCAACAAAGCAGGAGGGAGAGTCCTAGAAGGTAGAGAGACCAACAAAAAAGAAAAAAGAAAGATAAAAAAACATGACACCTAGGAAACAGCAAAAAGAACAATAACCTTAAAATAAATTAGGAAAAATGTCAGACAATATTACTGATCCCAACAGTCCCATACCCCTCCCCTATGACACCCCCTTATATGCATTTAGCCTTTGTATATTGCCTGTGTTACATTAAAGGAAGCATAACATATTTTTAGTTCATTATAGTCTCTAGTTTACATTGCATATATTTCCCCCAATACCTCCCTATTTTTAAGAACTTGCAAGGTTGACATTCATTTGTTCTCCCCCATAAAAACAACATTTTTGCACATTTTATCACAATTGTTGAACACCCTAGATTTCACTGAGTTACAAAGTTCCAATCTTTATCTCTCCTCTTTTTTCTGGTGTCCCACATGCTCCTTATCTTCCTCTTTCAACCATATTCAAAGTTATTTTTGTTCAGTGTACTTACATTGCTGTGCTACCATCACCCAAAACTGTGTTCCAAACCTCTCACACTTGTCTTTTCTTATTTATCTGTAGTGTTTCTTTAAGTATTTCCTCTAGAGCAGGCAACTTGTTCACAAACTCTGTCATTGTCTGTTTGTTAGAGAATATTTTGAACTCTCTCTCATATTTGAAGGACAGTTTTTCTGGATATATGATTCTTGGTTGGCAGTATTTTTCTTTCAGTACCTTAAATATATCACACCACTTCCCTTTTGCCTCCATGGTTTCTGCTGAGAAATCTGCATATAGTCTTATTAGGCTTCCTTTGTATGTGATGGATAATTTTTCTCTTGCTGCATTCAGGATTCTCTCTATCTTCGATGTTTCATAATCTGATTATTAAGTGTCTTGGCATAGGCCTATTCAGATCTATTCTGTTTGGGGTACACTGTGCTTCTTGGATCTGTAATTTTATGTCTTTCACTAGAGATGAGAAATTTTCATTGATTATTTCCTATATTATTGCTTCTACCCCTTTTCACTTCTCTTCTCCTTCTCAGACACCCAAGACATGTACATTCCTGCATTTTGTTTTGTCCTTAATTTCCCAGAGACCTTGCTCATGTTTTTCCATTATTTTCTCTATTTGTTCTTTTGTGTGTAGACTTTCAGGTGCCTTGTTCTCCAGTTCCTGAGTGTTTTCTTCTGCCTGTTGAGATCTGCTGTTGTATGTTTCCATTGTGTTTTTGATTTCTTGTTTTGTTCCCTTCATTTCCATAGATTCTGCAGGTTGTTTTTTTGAACTTTCAACTTCTGCCTTATGTACTCCCAGTGTTTCCATTATATGCTTCATCTCTTTTGCCATATCTTCCTGTCACTCCAGACTGGTGTAAGGAGGTGTGTCCTGTGGCTGTTTTATCCCAGGATCTGTGGTCTGGTACTGAATGGAAGGAAGGTAGTAGAGCTTGGTCCCACCTTCTTCCTCTTAGGTAAGATATGTCCCCTAGTGAGAGGCCATTTGCATATAAATAGATTATTTTTCTGTCACTGCTTGCTCCACCTTTGTCTGGGTCAGAGTGCTGTGAGCTGAAAACGGCTGAAGTTTTCTCCACTGAGCCACCCAGGTTGAGAGAGAGAAAAAGGGATAGAAATTCCCCTTTTAGGGTCAGTCTATGGCCCCCAGATTCACCCATCAACCAGAGATTGCATCTGATCCATTGGGCTCCCTGTCTCAAGACAGGTACATCCCCAGCTCTCCTGGTCAGTTGTCACCAAAAGCCTCTCTATGCTTGTTGGGGATTCACAGTTTGTACTGAGCAGCTAACTTTAATACCCCAGTTTGTGCTGGGGTGAGGTATATTCACTTGTTAAGAGAGTACTGGTATGTAGCATGGCACATCTTTGGAGTTCAGGCTTCTGTGAGGGAGGGGCCCTTGGCTTGGGTCCACAGTTTTTACTTAAAGACATGTATCAATTTGTTATCTATTCATGGCTGATGTATACTGGAACTGTTTCTAGTTTCTGGTTATAGGGAAGTTATGTGATACTCAGAGAATAATATGCCTATAATTCCCACAGCAACAACCAAAACTAGACAAACTCTAAATTAACTAATTGACTTCAACACATAGGGTGATTGAAGTCACAATACAAGCAACAAACTTCTAAGCTGGAGAGAGGCAGATGCCTGCAGGGTAAAACAGGCACCAAACCTCAGCTTCCCTGAGAGAAATGATGCCAAATGTAACTTACTCTAATAATAGATCAGACTATATAATATTTAATACATTTCTTAAGACTGGATGTGGTCAAGACATAATTGTGTTAATCTCCCAATTTCCATGTGTGTAGGTGGAATCTTATACTTTTCTATGTTTTCCTACAAGACTGGGGAGAATCCAGAAAAAGGGCTCCCAACTGCCATTGTTCCTGCTTTCTGGGGGAGAAGAAGAGAAATGTCTACTGAAATGCACCCAAACTCACCTCTCTTTGCTCCAGTACAGAGGACATAATTAATCTGAAAGGGAAAACCATCACAACCTCTACCCTACAGGTGAAATCCCAGAGAAACTAGGAAGGTGGTAGATTCTGCCACCCAAACTCTCTCTCTATTGCCTCTGTCTTCCCTCAGGAATGAAAGCCTCATCTCCAGGGAGGGACCACAATGGGCAGCAGAAGACAAATGTTAAAGGAACACCCTTATGGCTGTTGCAGGGAAGAGATGGGGAAAACACCATTCCAGCCTCTGGAGCAGGAGTTACTTTTAGTTCCATAGTAGCTTCTGAATAAGAGCAACAGGGACACCTAGATGGCCTCACCCAGACCCCGGCCCACAAGGCCTGCCTAGAATCAGGCTCCATCAGAAGATGAAAGAAGCTGCCTTAGCCCAACCTCCTCCACCACACTCAACCACAAACCAAACATGATGGTGGAATTCAGCTGGGACAACTGAAAGGGGGAAAATGTCTTGTGGAGAGCACAAATAAATGACCCCAAAAGAGGTTGACAACAACAAGGTTTCACTAGAAGTAACTCACATGTTGGTTCCCAGAGAAGAAAAAAAAATCATCTCTGGTAAGCAAGGCAAAAATAAATCCCAAATCAGCTCTGAGTTGACTCAAACAAACCTCCACAATGAAGGCCTAGCAGAAGGTAGAATGTGATCATATTACAGCAGGACAGAAAGGAATTATAATAAAAACTAATAATCAAGAAAATTAAATAATGTAGCACTATGTACTATCTTAAGCAACTTATATAATTTTCAACAAAATTTTAGGGTAAATCAAAGGGAAAAAGAACAGTAACAATGGACAAAGTATAAGAATTAATTAATATGTGATCCAGATACTGGAACTAAAATATCTAAACAAAGAATTTAATATCACTAAGATTAATAGAATGATATTATTTGCTGCTTTTGTTTGTTTTTTACAAAAGCCCACAAAACATATGGGATAAATGCAAACTTACATCCACTACACAGATGTCAATCTTCAAACAGAGGCAAAGAGAGTTGTTGATGTGCCCAAGGGCTCCCATCTGGTGAGAGAGCCCCAGTGTCTCGGCCTGTGCTCCTCACCCTGGGCCTAACTGCTCTCCTGAACCAGCAACAGGAAAACCTGTGACATTCCCAGCAAGAGTTTCAGGAAAACCCTCTTTAAAATGGGATCATCGTGTGATTTTACTCCATTCTGTGTTTATTTAAAGAACATTTAGAACACCAGTGTTCTTGCAGATGAATTTGCAGGATTTTCTAATATTTCAAGTCTTACAATTGTGACACATTCATTTGTTTATTTGCAACAACCTTAATGAGGTATACTCACATGAAATAAACTGCATATATTTGTTGTTTCCAAATTGGGAAGTAATGACATGAATGTATACCCATTAATCATAAACACAATCAAGACAGTGGACAAATTTATGAGCCTCCAAATTTTCCCTTTATTGATCTTTTATTCCTTCCTACAAACCATTCACTCTTTCTGCTCTGTTCCAGGGCATCTACTGATATTCTTTTTTTTTTATTGCCTGCATCTTCCCAAATTTATGTAAATTGAATTGTACAGTATGTACTTTTGCTTAATTTCTATCTCACAAAATAATAGTTTGAGGTTTCATATTATTTTGGGATATCTGGCAGTCATTGATTTTGATGCTCAGTGCTTTTCCAATGTTTACTAATAAAAAATTGTGGTTGTCTAGTGAGCTGTGGATGGGTACTTTGGACATTTTTCAGTTTTCCCCATGTACAGAAGAATCTACCTTTAATGTTGATAGTATTGAAATCTGAGAAAAGTTTGTTATTTTTATTATAGCAACAAGAAAGTTAGGCAAACTGAAAATTAATTTTTTATGTGTTGCGTCAAAATTTTCTAAATATATGCTGTTTACCAGGAAGTCACTTTAGTTTCAAATGCATCAAGGCATGAAGTGTAAAATTTTATATGCCATGAATATATGTACCAAAAGAAAATTTGAGTTACAATATTAATTTTGGACCAAGCAGAGTTCTTAAAATATTGGTTATCAGTAATATAGGTTGACATTGCATACTTAAATAGTGGCCAATTCTACAAATACCAATTTATTGAACAGATAACTGAATAGGCAAATACACATTATAGTTGGAAACTTCAACTCTCTGTAATTGTTCAATCAACAGAAAGATAATAAGTACAGATATAGACGACATGAATGGAATTTTCAACCTCCTTGATTCAATTACCGTTTATAGAAGGGTCATGAAAAAACAACATAATATACAAAATTTATTTGGCCAGAATTGTTAGGAGATACAAAATCCAGATACAGTGTTCTGTCCTAGATTTCATTTTTGTAAAACCATAAAGGATATGCATAATATGACCAGATAAACCACTTCTAGACATATACCTAATAGATTTGATAAGAGAGACAGATTTTTGAATTTCTTTCAGAAACCTGGCAAATATACATATTAATCAGCAATATATGCAAAGCACATTCTGAACTCCACAAATGGAAGTTACATTTACTAACTCATTTAATTTGCTCTTACATAATGGATGAATATTATTAATATTCTTAGCATTTCCTCAACCAACAGTGATTATGAGTACATTATGCATTTTTTAATTAGTAGTGATATTCTGTAAATTGCACAATAACATTTTCTACTTCAAGACACCTTTTTCCAACAAACAAATCTAGGTATTCTCCCATTTTAGATATCATACATTAAGTTCCTTATTTATTGTATTATTAACATTCACAATTATTTAATGACTTTTGCATTTTGTGATCTTTCAGCATGTTCAAAAATTAGGTTCTATATAGTTCAATAGGTTTACATTTTGGAACTTTTCATTCACACTCTTAACCACACATAACACAAACAAGGAAACAGAAAAATAGTTAATGAATTTTCTAAGTATTGGATTCATTTGAAATCACCATTGCTTATACCATGAGGCAGTTCTCCAAAATTATGCTCAACTATGTGTATGCTGGTCTATTCGATCATCAATTAACAAAAGATTTTAAAATATATTGTGTTTCAAATGACTATAAATACCAAGTTTGTCATAGGTAATATGTACGTAAAATGGTTATTTCTTTATAGGGTGCATATTGTTTGATTTTTCCATTTAAGCTTATAGCACTGATTTTATCTTTAGGATTTGTTAATAAATACAGCTATTGAGACAAATCTTCCCTTTTGTAGTTTTCACTACTATATTGATTGAATTAAGATTAATGAGCAACTATCCATGAGAAAAAGTGTATTTTTAGATGTAATTTTGATGCATGTTTTTAAACAAACAAACTGAGGAAATTACTCACTTCCCTACCTTACAGATTTCTGTGCAATATTCCAAAAATATTGTCCTGGAATTAGTATAGGATTCCCAGGATTTATCCACTCCTGAAGTGTGCAAAGTGGGGTTCTTAGAGTTTGTAACAATGTTGGAGATTTTTCTCCATTTTCAGAGCACTAGAGGTCTTTGGAGAGTGTATGCACATGTAGGGGAAGCAGCAGGAGTGTCCTCACTGCAATCAGATGGATGTGGATGGGGCAGATATGACAGCTAAATTCAGTGTGTTCCCAGATTGTATCTTAGTATAGCCAAAAAGGATATTGGTGATAGTATGTGGCAAAACCACTTCTATGTATATACCTAATAGAATTTAAAACAGAGATTCATAAAGATATTTTTAAGCTGATATTCAAAGTGGCATTATTCACAATTGTCAAAAGGTGGAATTAACCCAAGTATACAGCAGTAGTAGAATGGATAACCCCAATGTGAAATACACATACAGTGTAATCTTATTTGGTTATAAAAAGGAAGAAAGTACTTATACAGGCTTCAACAGGGATAAACACCAAAGGCATTATGTCTAGTGAAATAGGTCAGAGAAAAGAGAAAGAATATTATAAGGCGTTGGTTAAAAAAAAAAGAGTATCAGTATTCACCATATCAGAAAGTAGAAAATGGGTTACTAGATGCTGGGTGGGGTTGGGAAATGGGGATATAATGCTTAATTGGCATGGATTCTCTCTTTGGCATAGGGGAAAATTTGTGTAATTGATGGTGTTTATGGAGGCACAATATTGTGAATATAATTAATGAAATTTTACACAACCATTGAAAGAAGAAAAATGAGAATTTCAGACTGTGTATATTTATATAACAAGAATAAAATTAAAACATAATAGAACTATACAACACAAAGAGACAGTCCTAACATGAAGTATGGTTATAATTAATAATATAATTAAAATAATATATCTTTCCAACTATAAGAAAGTCACATTAATGCAAAATGTCAAAAATGGGGAAAAGTGTGTGAGGGAGTTATAGGAATTATATACTAATTACATATGTTGTTTTCCCTCATCAAATTACAACTCCTTTCATAAAAATAACTTTAAAAGATATTGGTGGTATAGGAATGGAGGTGGAGCAAGAAGGCAACATAGGGAGGAATTAGGAATTAGGTAGTCCTCTAAAGCAACTACTAACTAGCCAGGAATAACCAGTAAATAGTTTAGAACAACTGTTGGGGGACATCCATGACCAGGCCCATATTGTGCACCAGTCTGGAATGGGTGAAAGCACTAAGATACAGCATAGAACTGTAAGAAATGCACCCCAAATTGTGGAGCTGGTGCCCCTCTCCCACTGGCATTGCAGACTGAGTTGGAAAACTTCCCTGTGTAAAAAGAAGTAGGCTACCATGCATGAGGGAAAGTAACTCAACCAAACTCCAATTGCAGATTTTATTAACACATTTGCACTACTGAATACAAGCTACAAGCACACATAAGCCCAGAGCAAACAGGAAAGTAACCCTGAGGTCTCTCCTGGCAGAGAGGAAGTGGGACTGATGGAAATAAATAAATAAATAAATAAATAAATAAATAAATAAATAAATAAATACAGAAGCGTTTGGGGACAGCTGAGCTCAGAATACTGGAAAATCATTTTGTCCCAAGACAATGCACTATATAAATAACACCTCTTAGGTTTTAATGTATTGGAATAGCTAGAAGTAAATACCTAAAACTACCAAACTCCAACCCAGCAGTCTGGACTCCTGAACACAATTATATAATAATGTAGATTACAAGGGGTGACAGTGTGATTATGAAGCCCTTGTGGATCACACCCCCTTTATCTAGTGTATGGATGAGTAGAAAGATGGGGATGAAAACTAAAGGTCAAATGGGGTGGGATGGGGGGGATGATTTGGGTGTTCTTTTTTCACTTTTATTTTTCATTCTTGTTATGGTTCTTTCTGATGTAAGGAAAATGTTCAGAGATAGATTGTGGTGATGAATGCATAACTATGTTATCATACTGTGGACGGTGGATTATATACCACGGATGATTGTATGGTGTGTGAATGTTTTTCAATAAAACTGAATTTAATGAAAAAACTATATGTGTGGATTACTTAGCTCTAATATTAATGGTTTCCCAAATAGACTTGAATTTAATTACATTTTTAGATGTGTTTTCATAGATCCTACCAAGCATTCTAGAAAGAATTAGTTCCAATCCATCACAAATTCTTCAAAAAATATTGAAGAGTAAGGAAAGTGATATAACTTATTCTATGAGGCAACATCACTCTAATACCAAAACCAGACAAAGATACTACAAGACAACAGAATTATAGATCAATCTCTTTAATAATTATGGATGCGAAAATTTGCAAAAAGTACTCACAAATTGAGTACAGCAGCACATTAAAAGAATTACACACCATGGCTAAGAGGGATTTATTCCAGCTATGCATGGAATAGTTCAATGAAAAAAGGTAACTAACATAATATACCACACAAATAAATCAAAGCAGAAAAACCACATGGTCTTTTAAATTGATGCAGAAAATGCATTTGACAAAATTCAACATCCTTTCTTGATGAAAACAATTAAAAAGACAGTAATAGAAGGGACTGTCCTCAGTATGGTAAAGGCAAACTATGAAAAATACACAACTAACATCATACACAATGGGGGAAGATTGAAAGCATTCCCTCTAAAATCAGGACAAAGGAAAGAATGCCAACTTTCACCATTGTTAGTCAACACTGTGCTGGAAGTTCTAGCTAGACAATTAGGCAAGAAAGAGAAATAAAGGCATCAAATTTGAGAATAAGTAAAATTTTCAGTTTGAAGATGACATGATCTTATGTGCAGAAAATCCTGAAAAATCTATAGAAAACTACTGGAGCTAATAAATGAATATAATAAAGTGGACGGGTACAAGATGAACAGGCAAAAATCTGTAGTGTTTTCTCACAATAGTAATGAGCAATATGAGGAAGTAATAAAAAATAATTCCATTTACAATTACTAACAAAAGAATCATGTATTTAGAAAAAAGCTAGTCAAGACCATAATAGATGTATACACAGAATGCTACCATAAATTGGTAAGAGAAATCACAGAGGACCTAAATAAATGGAAGGACACTTGGTGTTCATTGAGTAGAAGAGTAAATATATTTAAGATGTCAATTATACCTATCTCAATTTATAGATTCAATGCAATAACAATTATATTCTAAACAACTTACTTTGCAGAAATACAAAAAACAAAAACCAAATTCATCTGGTAAGGCAGGGTGCCCCAAAGAGCTAAAAATATCTTGAGAAAGTTAAAATAAGTGGGGGGGGGGGTCTCATTGTACCTGATTTTAAAGTCTATTACAAGGCCTCCATGTTCAGAACAGCATGGTACTGGCATAAAGATAGATCTAGTGACCAAAGGAAACAAATTTAGTGCCCATAAAGAGTCCCCCTCAACTACAGACAACTGATCTCTCATATGGTATTCAAGCCAACACAATTGGGACAGAGCAGCCTTTCCAGTAAATGGTGTTTGGAGAATTGGATAGCTATATCCAAAAGGATGAAAGGGGGTTCCTATTTCACACTTTATGCACAAATTAACTTGAAATTGATGAAAACTTAAACATTAGGCCTAAAGCCATAAAACTTTTAGAAGAAATTATAGGGAAATAAAGATTTTGTTACAGGAGGTGGTTTCCCATACCTTACTTCCATAGTGCAAGCAATGAAAGAAGTAGGTACATGGGATCTCCTCAAAACTGAACACTTTTGTACATCAAAGGACTTTTTCAGAAAAGACAATATTTGGAAACCACATATCAGATAAGGGTTTAATATCCAGAATATACAAAGAAATCCTAGAAATCAACAACAAAAAAGCAAAGAACCTGATTTTTAAAATGGGCAAATGTCAGGGACAGACATTTTTTCTGAATAAGAATTACAAATGGCTCAAAAACATATGAAAAGATGCTCAAGTTCACTGGCTATTAGGAAAATGCAGATCAAAACCACTCAGGGGAGCCTTCTTTCTTATAAAATTTTGTCTCATCCACCTGACCCTGATGTTTGTATTTATTTACAAATGTCTGAATGTCTTTGTACTTATAAGGAAACGGGATAGAACTTCAGAAGCTTTCCAATAACTGTATGTTTTGGGGACACTTTCAGCTGTGGATACATGTTCAGAGCAATCTTAGCTCCCCAACCTCCAACTTTGTCTAATTCATGCAGGTCATTTGGTATATAGTTCTCAGGAACAGCTTGAAGAGGAGACTACTTGATGTCTACACTAGAGGTGGGAGGAAAGAAATGGACTTTTAAATAATAAGTAAGTAGATATATAGATAGATAGGTAGGTAGATAGAGAAATAGATGATAAAAGAATAATGAAAATTTCATCTAAAGAAGTAAAACACATTTAGACAAAGAGTAACCTGTATGTATATCTTCTATACACTGATATGAGAACAACCAAAAGTGAATTAAGTTGTCTTAAAGCATTACAGAAAAGGTGAAAGGGAGAAAGCAGTGGGGGAAGGATGGAGGGAGGGAAGAAGAAAAGAAAGAAGGAAGCATGGAAGGAAGGAAGGAGGAAAAAAGGAAGGAAGGAAAACAATGGTAGAGTGTGTGGAATTCCCACTATCTAAAGTATTTGGCATTTATGAGGTGTGTGCATTAGACAAAGTTTTTTGGCTAATGATGTAACAAGCTTTATGCATCCACCTTGCTGGCTGTCACAATGTGAGACAGAGGGAGAAGGAAAGCAACCTGGTTCAGGCAAGAAGGATCAGTGACCCCCAGAAACAGGGCCCCTGCCTTGTCAGGGTATAAATCTCATTCTCATTTTGATCCTATTCTTCCCATTTCCATTCTTAAGAACACAGCAAGACCTTTTTTCCCTGGTGGTGGTATTTGAGAGCTCCCTGATGGAGGTTGTCTCTGAGAACTTGACTCTGAAGCTGTGGGATCCTTAAGGGTTTTTGATGTCCTCAGAATGTGGTTTCTCTCACTGTGTCAGTAGTATTGCACAGTAATATGAGGCTGTGTCTGAGTCCTTCAGGCTGGTCCACTTCAGGTAGGTAGGGCTGGCAGAGTTTTCTGTGGAAATGGTGACTTGTCCTTGGAAGGATGGGCTGTATTGTGTATCTGAATCATCAGGATAAATGCTTCCTATCCACTCCAGGCCCTTCCCTGGATCCTGGTGCACACAGCTTATCCAGTAATCAGTAAAGCTGTATCCAGAGGCCTTACAGGAGATTGTCAGAGGCTCCCCAGACCTTTTCACCTCTGCCCCAGATTGCACCAGCTGCACCTAAATGAGGACATCTGTGTGGGATACACAGGACCCAGAAATCAGAGGCTCCATCATCCCCACCTTCCTCTGTGACCCCAAGCCCTGGGTCATCCCTGATGTGGGAGAAGAGTCATGATGAGGGAAAGAATGGTGATGGATCCCATCTGTGAAGGAGGATGGAAAGGGATAGCACAAATGACACCAGATGGGCTATCAGGGGGACTCCAATGGGCAAGGGTAGCAGTGGATATAAATGGGTGGAACCTCTCACTTTGTATATTTACTGCCTTTCCCCCAGATGAGACTCCAGAGGGTTCATAAACCAAAATCTCAAGGGCAGGGCAAGACATTTGTCTAGAGTCTCCCAGGAGGGTCAACAAAGGCCCCCAAATCCTGCTCCTACTGTGAGCCTGGAGTACAAAGATATGGGCCCTCACCCTCCTCCAAGGCAGCTTCACAGTCCAAAAAGGGATGAGGATGGAATAAGTCTAGTGATTCTGTAGTTAAAACACCCAGAGGGTCAGGACACCAAGTTCCCCTCTTCAGCTTTGGCAGAGGATCCAGATGGTGAAAGAGAGGGTGTTAAGTATTTTGGGCACCCAGACACACCATCCCATAGAGACACCTGGTGTGTCCTGGAATCATGGGGCAGCTATGTATGTCCTGGTGCCTTAAGGATGGGACTCATGATGGGGAGAGTGGGCTTTATTCAGAGCCCCCTCTCTTGCCAATGAAGTTGCCAGTCAATGGATCTGGGTCCTAGGTTTTGATTCCTTAGGTTCCATTGGAATATTTTTTTTCTTTCTGACATTATAATTTTATCACAAAAACTTATCTCACAGTGTTTGTATTACATATAGGAAGAATGAAAATTTAAGTATATGATTTTCTTCTAATATGACTTTATGATATATTTTTAAGTTTTAAGGGGATTCCAATCGCAAATAGGAATTTGGACACATTGGTACCAAACTGTTAAAATTTTTGTCAGACATAGGCTATGTTTTGACGTAGTACAACCTTCTCTTATGGATCTGATCTTGATTTTTTATCTTTCCTGAATGAAGTTGTTTTCTTTCTTTATAAAACTTTCCAGTCTTTCAAGGGTAGGATGGTTTCTGAGTGCCATTGGAAGGACCCAGAGTAGTTCTATACTAAAAGAATCTCATCTGTCACCTTCTCAATCATCCCCATGCCACCAAAATATAAACTTTTACTTCATCAGGGTATAGACCATCAGTTTTAGGGAGCTGAAAATATCAGCAGAATTACATGGCTGTATGGATTCTAGCCAGTTTAATGTCTTAAATTCATATTCTTTCTAAGCAAAACACCACAACTTGGTGGCAGAAAACAGGAGAGATCTATCCTCTCAAGATCAGGAGGCTAGATTTCCAGGAGAGAGCTCTGCATATGTCCATATGTAGTGGACCCCAAACCATTTTTCATGACCCCCACTGTCTAAGCAGCTTCCTCCCTAACTAGGTTGTGAAAGTTTCCAATACTCTTTTCTATGAAGTTTCCTCTTACACATCCCATCAGTAAAAGCTTGCTTTCAACAGTTGCAGCCAGATCAGCTTAATTGATTTTAACTGTATAGATATGCAGAGTTAGAAAACAGGGAACCCATGGGAAAATTTTGACTAATTTTAACATTAACAATCACACTCACTGAAACTGCTACGTATGAACCCACTGGGATATCTGCTTCCTTACTAACTTGTTGAAACTTTCACTAACCTTTTCCAAGAATAATGATGACCTTATCTAACAATGGACAGGCTATTGTTTTCTTCTTTCCCCACAGAATTAACAGAAACTAGTGGAACATGCACTGAAACAAACAGACCTGAACATAAGATGACCATAGGACATAAAAGACACTGTGAGAGAAATCAGAGTGTGCAGAAACAAGAGAGATGAATACCAGACCTGAAAGAAGCAAGAGGTGTGAGCATCATAAATTTCAGCATCATGACAAGCCCATCCCTCAATAATAATAACTAACTTGCAACACCTAATATAATGTGGACACAGCTAATGATAACCAATTTATAATCATTAATTTGAGTGTTTACAAAGCAATCCCAAAGTTCCATAGCCCTAAAATCCATAAAGCCACCTCCCTTTGTTTAATCCAATATATATCCCTTGTGTTTATAACTGAAGAATACAGATCCAAGGAAAATATTATCATACTGTCTTCAAGAAGTTAGACTTTGCTGAATAAACATTTTCTCTTCTCAAAATGAAAAGCCCACTGGTCAGAGCTGTGTGCATCAGGCAAGGACTCACTTCTGAGACAAAACATGATCCCTTGAAAAAAAATCTCAGAATATCTTCCAAGCCTCTGCCCTGGCTTCTGGTGACAGCTGGCAATTCTAGATATACTTTGGCTTTTAGCTGCATAACTCCAATTCCTGCCACCTTCTTCACATGGCCATTTTCCCTCTTAGTCTCTACTCTTCTGGATTAGGGCTCACCTGCATCTTAAACTAAGTAACTACATCTGCAAAGACTCTATTCCCAAATAAGGTCACATTCTTAGTTTCCAGAAGGACATGGATTTTATGGGACACTATTTTAGTCCAGTATATGTAGTTTCATTTAAAATGCACAGCATGGATTAGTGGTACAGGAAAGTGTCTGAAGGTGATATACGCTAAAATTATACTATATTTCCGCTTCCTACATTAATTTCTGAAATGATGTATTCTTACTGAAACAAGCAGAAAAATGAAGACTAGAAAAATTAGAAAGAGGAAGAATCACTTCATCCTGACACTTCACTGTTAGGCTAGGTCCTGGAGAAGCCCTTGAAGCCCAACCCTGCAGAAGTTGTGTCTGGGCCCACACTACCTTCCCTGCACTGGTGTTTCCCACAGCAGTGCATGGCTGGGCTTCATCATTCACAGAGCTCAGCTGCAGAGAGCACTGGTACTTTGAATTGCCTCTGGATTCTGAATCAGCTACAAAGTGACAGGTTAAATGTTCTGCCACTATCAGCACCACTGCCCCTGGGATAGGACATCTGGAAACAGAAATCACTCAGAGTCACCCACTTCATAGACCTCATTTCCATCACATCTCATCCCCATATTCTAGAATATGCTCACAGATGAGATCACACACAGGAGGATAGACCAAAATGATTTCACATCTTTGGGATAAATCCCAAGAATCCTAGAAAAATGTACCTAAATGATGAGAAGCCTGACTGGGTAGCAGAGGGGCTGTGATGATGCTCACAAGGCCAGAGGTGATTTATACATGGAAGGCATGTTTGTGGATGAAGATGGAAATGGTTGGCTGGAGGTCCCTTGGCTGGGGTACACTTCTTTCCAGGGAACGACTATATACATTGACCACAGGTCAGAGAGCAAGGTTTGGTGGCAGAAAGCATAAAATTTATTTCCTGATATTGTGTTTTCCCACATTAAAGGGAATTATTTTCCTGTAAACAGGATTTATTTTCTCTAATATGAAGGAATATCCAGGACCTTTAGAAGGCAGAACATAAATACATCTTATATAAGGGAATATGTTATTGAATAAAATGGAGAGGATTTCATCACATAACCAGAATCTGTGTTGAAATAGCAACATGTATCATGTAATTTCCACAGAGACTTTGCATTTTCCATCTCTCATCATCTCTCCTCTGTCACTTGGAACAGAAAAGATGTTGGAGCAGCAGGGGGTGTGAAATAACCCATTGTGAGAAGGAGATGCCAGTTGCTGAGCACTGTGACTCTGCACAATTTCAGACTACATCAGCCTCTGTCTGGACTTCCTGTGAAAGTCAAAGAAGACATGATTACCCCTATGATGTGGCAGAGAGGAAAATACAAAAAACAGAAACCTTAGAAGAGGATAAGTTTCAGAACGGAAACTTTATGCCTACTGTGTCTGGTCTCTGCATTTTGTGGAGAGTATGACCCTTAGCCCAATTGCTCTGTGCTTCCCAGCAGGGAGAAATATGGGTCTCCTGCCTTTCCCAGGGGCCCCTGGTATTTCCTAGCTCAGCAAAGTTCATACCTGTGTCCTCTGGTCTCCAAATGCACCCGACACTGGAGGGTCCCTGGTGAAGCTTTCCTGAGACCCAGTGGGGCTGTTCTGGGGATGAAGTTACCATCACTGTTGAACATGTCCACATATCAAAGCCTCTCCCAAGGAAGCTGGAATTCTGAAAGATTAATGGAAAAGGAGCCAGTTATCTCACAGGTGATGCTTGTGTTCTGGAAGGGCATCCTTGCCCCTGGGTTAGATCCTAGGAGGTGCAGCTGAGCCCTAACAATCAGTAATAAGAACCCTCCTTCCTTAAACACAAGATGCACCAAAGAGAAAATAATTTCCCAGTGGTGGTGGGTGGGATGGAGGCAAATGGACACATCCCCAACTTCCCAGGATTTGGTGGAATGTGTTGTCCAACCACAAATCTGAGATTTTCTGGCCTCCCTAGGAGGATGTCACATCAGCTTCACCTGCAGAAACATGTGGTTGTGCAGGGAAGTATTAGCAGTGTGACTCTGTTCTTTCTGATGACTCTGCCTGCTCCACACTAAACTAAATATGTGGAGCTTGAGATTGTAATAATATGAAAATATGTAACCATATTAAGGTAAAATATAAACAATTAAATAATGATTAATATATACAACAAATATGAAAAGAAAGACAAATGTAAATGGAATCATAAGTACTCTTTGTAAAAAAGTGAAAAAACAAATATTGACAGCCTGCAGTTTCTGTCTTATATCGTCTTCTAATGTATTCATTGAAAAACTGAGTGTGTGCATGTGTTTCATAAATATAACAGCAAATGTAAGCAAAACAGAACATATAAAAGAATTATAATAAGCACAGGGAACTGCTCCTGGTAGCCACAAAGGACTGAGAGAAAAAGTTGAAGACAGTGGATGCTGCTTCTGAGCCCATGTCAGGGTTTCCTCCTCCTAGCTGAGGATTCAAACACTACATGAAGGTAGGAGAAGGTTATTTTCACTGTCATTCTCAGAAGATTGACTTAAATTCACAGAATGAAGGTAACAAAGTCAGTTGAAAGATGATTTTGTTTACACTTCCATCCAAATTCAGAGAACAAGGCATGATATATATACCTACACACACACACACACACACACACACACACACACATATTACAGAAATGTAAGTAATAATATTATTTTAAAATCCCACAGAAAACTCTACTTTTTTGCATCTTTTGTACATCCAAGCACATCTTAGCTTAGAGAAGAAGCAAGGCAATTTTCTGGGGGTTACACATTGTGAAGCAAGAAGGGAAACACCAGGCAAGGCCAGGAAGCTCCCCCCAGCCCCTCTCTGCACCTGTCCCCTGGGGAAGGACCCTGAGCATCTACTGGTGGTCAGGAGTGCCCCCTGCAGCCCAGCCCCTCTTGTGCCCAGGTTTGTGTCTGGGCTCACCCTGACTTCCCCTCACTGTGTCTCTTGCACAATAATACATGGCTGTGTCCTTGGGTCCCAGGCTGCTCAGCTTTAAACAAACTTTGTTCCTGGTTATATTATATACTTCCACCTATTACACCAACCCACTCCAGCCACTTTCCTGGAGCCTTGCAGATCCATTCCGTATCATAGCAGATCCATTCCGTATCATTCCGTATCATAGCTGGATAAAGAGAATCCAGAGGCAGAGCAGGTGAGGTACAGGGTCTGTGAGGGCTTCAAAAGGCCAGGTCCCAATTCCTTCATCTGCACCTGGGACAGGACATCTGAGTACAAGGAGAAACACAGTAAGCCATGACACAGTAAGTCCTGGGCTCACGTGCATTCTCCACATTACCTCCATTTCTGAATCCTGGGAAGTGCACATCTGTGAGATGAACATGTAGGACAGCAGTTCCAGTCATCCTTGGGGAAAAGGGGGAATAGGAAGTGCACCAGGGTCAAGAGGAGAAAGCATGAGAACGTGTAACTAGACATGTCTGAAGAACATGGATATAGAAGGTACATGACCAGCAAGTGACAAGTTTGGGAGGCAGTGAAGCAAGGTGAGGAGGACTCACAATGAGCACTAACATGACCCAAAGCCATGGTACAAGTTGGGGATAAGGGAGAAAATTAACAGCCAACATATCAGTTATCACATCATCAGGGGACCATGAGAGAGAAGTAGTGAGATGATATTGGATATGCACAGAGGTAATATCTGCATGCAACAGTCAAGAATAGATACTAGTCTATAAGAGATAATTGAATAGTCATTTTGGTGCAGCTCTGAGGATAAATGAGGAAAATAATTCTTCCACTTCCTTATGGAGCATGGAAAAGTGGCACAGAATTACCTACGAATAAGCTGGACTGATGAAAATTTATGGAGTTAGAACAGAATCTGAATATAGAGGTGAAAGTTTATGAAGACTTACGTTTATTGGAACACCTTCCTGAAAGTGAAAATAAACTTATGATGATGAAAGAGCACAAGGTGTCAGCTCAGGAAAAAGGAAAATCACAGTAGTATAAGAGAGAGAGAGTTTGGGATCAAAAAGAATGGTGTGTTGTCTCAGAAATTTTCCAAGGGAATAGAATCTCGGCAATGGAATCATGTGGTAACAGTTTTTCCTTGCTGGATATACCTGCTATTCCAGTGTGAATGGGTCCTCACTTTTCATTGAAGAGTTGTGCTATGCTTGGAAGTTACTGATAATTGCAGTTCTATGAGACATCTGTTGTAGGGGGTTAGAAGGAATGATGCCACACAGAATTCAAGAAACATGGATCTGACTACAGAAACAGGAGCTGTGTTGTCAGCAAGGATGTTCCCATAGAGGAATCTGCATGGGGTTTTGGCACCTACCCTCAGTATACAATGAGAACATCAATTTACCCTCTTACTCTTTAAAATTTAGAAATGAGACAAGGCTGTGACCTGCTATCCACAATGTCCTTGAGGCAGCGCTGGGACCATCTTTTCCAGTTCCACATGTCTCAGCATCCCAAGGGTCATCCAGGTATGCTGTTGCCCCTTGGTCACCCACAGTGATGAGGTCATCCATTACAGATTCCCCAGAAGTCACCTGGGTATAAAAATTGTCTGAGTTTAGCTTGAAGTTTAACTCCTTGTAGTCCCAGGGACAAGGAAATGGAGAGAGATTCAGAGAGTTTATCCAGTTGCAGTTTGTGATGATTTCATTCTTAATTTAACATTACACTGTTTCCCTTAAAAGATAATATGTAGTTTGCCTGGGATTTAGTGCATAAATATGAAAATTCTTATATTCTAAAATTACCCTAGCAAAGACAGCTTCTTCAACAAGGGTTCCCATGACTTCAAAAGGACAATCTGCTTGAGAAAAAGAGAAGTTTATTTCAGAAGTAAATGCAAAATGCCCTTATTCTCTCAGACCAGGCCAACAGTAGAGAGTTCTAAACAGATAGCATTTCCAAAACAGAGAAATCTCAAAATGACTCATTATTTTGTGCCCAGTTTTCTAACCCTTTTAGTGGATATATTACCCCCAAAGGAAAGGCATAAGTCAAAGTCTGCAGGGGAGTCTACCATTAAAATATGTGAATATTTCCTGTTATTAGAATGAAAAATTATTTGTATTGAGGGACTTCTGTAGAAGTCACAGAATCATAAATCTAGAGCAATCCCAAGGGGGAAGCTTTAATTTGGAGAGGAAGTCCTAGAAACTGACAGGAAACCAGCCCTGAACCTCACCTCTGCACCTTTCCCTGGGGCTGGATGGACCCTGTGATCAGTGGGGCCTGAGTGCCCCCTGAAAACCAGACACCTCCAAACTCCCAGAAGGGGAGGTTTGCATCTCTGAGTTCCCAATTACTGTTGTTCACTGTGTATTTCATACATGATTCATAACTATGTGACTTCAGTTATGATTTTGCCTATTAACAGATAAAACTTGTTCTTGTCTCCATAAATAATGAACAAACACTTCATGGAATTTGCACACCTCTTAGTGCCTTCATCTGTTTCAGAATCTCCAGCCATTGTCCTGGAGCCTGGTGGGCCTAGACCATTCAATAGTTACTGAAGTTGAATCCAGTGACTGCTCAGGAGAGGGTCAGAGACCCCCCAAGCCGTATGAAATCCCCCCAGCTTCCAACTGCACGTTCCTCTGGATACCTGCAAGCACAAAGATACCCTGAGCATATATCCAATTGTTCACTCAGTCATATCCAATTGAAACAACATATTTAATGTAATATTTTCTCCAGAAAATAATGTTTTTAAACAGCCATTAGGAAAGCCCAGCTCAGCACAAACTCCTGGTTTTGTTCATACTAAGCCATTAAAGGAACACCTGGAAATTCATGGGCTGGAGGTCTTCTCTCAGAGCCATGTGGTAAGAACTGGAATGTTTTTCTCCAGCAGAGGGAGGTTTCCAAGTGGCATTTTCTCATTTCATGCAACAAGTTTTATGCTTGGTGGTCTTAGGAGAAGAAAATGCCCAGAGCAGATATTAGTGACCAGAGGGACAAATGTAGTAATGGTAACATTTGCTGAAATGTGAATTCTTATTATGTAATTTTGCTGGAGTAAATATTTGGCACCCATCAACTTAGTTCATGATTATATATGTAATCAGAATCTGAAATACATAAGAGTTCAAGTTTCTCAATATACTCACCAATTTTGAATATTAAATATTTGATAAATGTTCCAGATGAAAGAGAATAGTTGTATACAAATGTAGTTTCAAGTCCCTTTAATCTATTAATCATGAACAATTTAAGCAAGCTTATTACATATTTGAATCTTCTCTGTTCTGTCCCAATCTCAGGATTGTATTACCTGGGTATTCTGGGGTTTGGAATTGTCTCCAAGAGCTGCAAGGTCGGGACTAGGCTGGTTTCCATAAACAGATGTTGGTTACCTACTTGCATGTCCTGCCTCTATATAGCAGATTCTGGGGTGGGAGACCTTCAGAATCGCTGTGCCCAGAGCAGCTGTGGGTGTCCTAGGGGAGATGGGCAGCATTCAGGTATCTATTAATTCTCATTATTTGATTGTGCTGGGTTGGAAAATCAACTCTCATTATTTTACATCATTTTTAAATATGTATTGGGAACATGTAAAGAAAGTTTTGATATTAATTTTACAATTAAATGCATACACAGAGGCATCACAGGATGTGTGATACACCAAAGAGCTCATATCTGGTAAGGGTGAGTCCCAGTGTCTTGAGACTGAGCTCCTTGACTCTAGATATAGTAATAATAATATAACAGTAACTGCATTTCATAGATGGATGTAACAAGTGAGATTATTAGAGCTTTGCTTCCTGGAATTAGAAAATGGAAAGATATCACTGCAATCAGTTCATCCATGTTTTTTTGTATCAAGCATTTATTGATTTAAATGTTGAGTAGAATTTCTATATGCATATAACACAATATGTTTACCAATTTACTTTTCAATATTTCCTTGGGAGGTTTGCAATTTCTACTTATATTATAGAAGGCTGTTTCTCAGCTTGGAGACATACAGCCCTTTGAAAGTATTTGCTGTATTTCTTAGATCAAATGCAATAACATTATAACAAGAAAAGTGGGATAACTGCAATTTTACAAATTTTTGTCAACACTTCATAAATCTGAACTCACAGACAAAACACCAGTGTTGCAAATTGGACACAAGTAGGTGACTGAAGGGAGAAACTATACCCTAACATTAGCTTAGCTGGGGCAGATGGCACAATGAGAAATAAAGAATTGCTAAATGCCAAGGGTGCAGAAGGCATTAGAGTGAGAAGCTCCCAAGTGGTACACTCCTAGCACATTCCCACCATCTTGCAGTCTATGATTCCAGTAGATGCTCCCACACTGTCCTGTGTTGCTGTCAGGGGAGAGCAACATGGCCACTGCTGAAATGTCCCAAACCTACCTCCCCTACCTCCTTAGGAACCAGGGTGAAAGGTTTCAGGTCTTTATCCTATTGAAATAGTAGAAACTAGTAGAAACTGTCATGGAAACAGAATCCAACAATTAAAACCTTATTACCTGCTTTATTCCCTGAAGAATAAAAGACATAATCTCAAGGTAAAGGCATCAATACTAGAAACAGATTGAACGGTCCAATGACCATTGCATCCGAGGAGGGAAGACATGGGAAAACAATCCACTTTTCCATGTGGGTCAGGGGTCAGGTTCAATGGGGAGAGACATCCTTGCCTCTGGACAAGAGACAAGAACTCTTTTTCCAATCGTCCCATTTAGTGTCAAAATTCCTATGCAAACATAAGACTTTTACTGCAACAAGAAGACCCCCTAATTCTACCCTCAGCATCAGGGAAAGAACCAAGAAGCATAAGGCCCAAGGCTAAGCAGGAGGACAGAATCAGCTTATTGCAAAAAGAATCTAAAGTCTCTGGTGCCTATACCAAAATCAGACTTCAATTCTGGTACCCATGGCATCAAAAAATGTCAAATATATGTCTGACTAGATTCACACAAGCATCCATAAGAAAGGACTTACAAAGGAAGTGCATGATCATATGTAAGAAAAAAATTAAAATAATCACATAAATAAACCAAATATATTTCCACAAATTCTTAGAAAAAGTTCAATAACAATGAAATACAGAGCATACAAAAGAGCAAGAATTTGCAGTCTTTGGCTAAGTATATGAATAAAATTCATATTGACAAATTTATTGTAATGATAAAATTGAATAAGAAATTTCAAATAAATGATTAATAGGTTTATAAATTCTAGAGGAAAAGGTAGGAAAAGTCTTGAAACTGATAAGTAATTCCAATGGATAGACAAGTATGTAGGAAAGTACCAATTGAAATGAAAGAAATCAAAACAAATCAACATGACAAAGGATTTCTATAATGCCTTCTACATACTTAGAAGATCTGGAACAGCTTTCAAAAGAAACTGCTTTGAAACACAACACAAATTGAATAGACTGAAATTAAAAGAGAAAAAGTAGTGATGAAAATCAAACAGGAGTTCCAATAACTGAGGGACTGTGTCAACAGTATAATGTAGATCAGATGTCAAATTTCAAATGGAGAAGAGAGACCAGTGAAGAAGGAATAATTGAAGAAATAATGGCTGGGCAAATCTTTTCCATATTTACCACCTGACTCTATATGATATATCCAAGAATATCATAGAATGCCAAAACTGAAATATACAACAAACAGACACCCACATACACACAGTTGCATTTCATATGAAAACTGTGAAAAGCCAATGACAAACAGGAAAACTTAAAAGTGAAAAAAAGGGGAAGCAAAGAGACATTCCTTACAGAGGAAGAGGATTAACAATTAAGAAAGATTCTCATTAATCCTTGCAAGCAGGTAAGGAACAGAGAGATTTTTCTTTCAGATCTCTGTAAATTAAAAAAATACTCCAAATAAAGGGCTCATAAAAGTAGGGGTTAAGATGGCAGAGTGGTGAGGAGCAAAATTTAGACTCTCCTCTAGGGCAGCTGGTAATTATCCAAGAACTAAATGAAACACTGTTTTCGGGGCCTGCAGTAACCAGTCACACATCGGACACAAGTTTGGAATCAGAGGAAAAGCTGAAATTGCAGGAAACATTGTAAGTTCCCCTGACCAGGGGTCTGGCGCCCCTCCCCACCCAGACTCTATGGACTGTCTTGTTGCTGACTCCCTGAAAGGGAAAAAAAAAAAAAAGGATCTGCTGAGGGCAAGAAGTGGGGCTCAACCCAGTCCCAACTGCAGAATCAACTGACAATAATTAACTAATTTCTGGAGCTGGGACTGCTAAAGAAGGGCTGGGCTCTGAGAAGGGGGGCCCATAAAAGTGGGCACCCATTCCCAGGCTCCAAAAAAGCCTTTTATTCCCCCCTACATTTTTGTCCTTCTCTCTTCTCGCTGACTGCTTATCTTTTTACATTTCAATAGCCCCTGGCAGGTTCACAATTGAAACTAATTCAGATTAATTATCAGACAATAGCAAAAAGTACATCTTTAAATGCTCTATTCTGACACTGATCAAAAGTCCAGACTGGGGAAAGGCTTTTAAAAGGGACTCCTTTATTTTCTCCCTCTCTTTTTTCTTGTTTTTATTTTCTATTTTTTTTTTTTTAATGTAAAAGTAACATATGTGGTTATTTTCTATCAGAAAGACCAAGTTGAAGGACTAGGCTAGACTTTGGGGGAGACAGAGTACCCAGAACTTCTTTGAATTCAAGATTCCCTTCTGAAGGTCTCAACCCCAGTCTAATTGGCAACTCAGGCTGACAAAGGAATTAAGTTGGAGTTGCCCCAAAGAAGAGAGGGGAAAGGGATATAGTGCCCCAATAGACAGCTGGAGTTCCTAGGATTGGGAGAGTGGAGGGAGGTCCAGCTCAACTGGCAGACCTCCTTCTGGGAGCTCAGACCCAGGGGCTGGAATTCAGATTCCAGCTTCAATAAGCCACACACCACTGACAGGAACAGAGTCACCCAGAGAACTGAAGGCTCCATACCTCCTTACACTGGTGGGGGAGCTGGAGGCTGGCAAGTGCCACCTGCCAGACAGGAGAGGAAAAGCACTGATTCTAGAGGCCTCAGAGGAAGGTCTCATTCTCAGGGAAACTCCATACCCTCCTCATGAGACCTAGGCCTCTCTACAATGGGAAAATCTGACTGGCATTAACCATATATGAGGAGACCCTCTCACAAAAAGGCTACATAGAGGAAGGGCAAAAAAACAGAAAAACAAGAGGTGAAAAATTCTGATCAACTACATAGAACCTAAGTTAGAGGTCTAGAATAATTTGAACTGAACAACAGAGATTAGAGAAAAAAGCCAACTAACAAGAACCCCCTAGGTAAAAGAGTGAAAACAATCCCCAGAATAAACAACTCAAGAAAATCAGATGCCTAGACAACTTAAGATAACAAGCCATACTGATACTTAAAACTGACTGAAATAATTTATGAGGATAAAATAGTCCTAATACTTAGTTAAAATGTCACTATGTAAAAGAAATTTAGATTCCAAAATTGCTTATAAATTTACAAGAAAGATATGTGAAACATTATCTAGTGATAAAGATGCATAGACAGAAAAAACCTGAAATAGAAATATTTAATTTGCCATGTTCATATAATAAACAGCCATAGTTCATATTCTTCTCAATAGGTGAAGAAAAAGGTTTTGTCAAAATCAACATCTATTCATGAGACTAAATCTTGTCCAACTTGGAAGACAAGGGATCATTCTAAAATTGATCAGCATCAATTGTAAGCCTGTGGCAAAAACAATACTTTATACAAAATTATGCAACTCCCCTTCCCTGTATCCATCCAGAATAGAAAAATGGAAAAAAGTAAAAATAAATATATAAAATAGATATTCGATTTGAGAGACTCTACACTGTTACCAAAATTGTGTTACATATGGCCATATGGAATTGGAAGATTTTAGAAGTTCTTAATGAGTTGTCTGTTCATTAGGGAAGGAAAATACCAGAGCTTGACAGGAAAATCATCCCCAAACTTCCCAGCACTTGAACTCAGATCCCTGTGGTGGTCCCCTATGCTTTGTGGGTCCTGAGCAACCCTTGAAGCCCAATCCTGCAGAAGTTGTGTCTGGGCTCACACTGCCTTCCCTGCACTGGTGTTTCCCACAGAAGTGCATGGCTGGGCTTCATCTTTCACAGAGCTCAGCTGCAGAGAGAAATCATTCTTGGAATTGCCTCTGGAGACAGTGTCAGCTACAGAGCAACAGGTTATATACTGCACCATGTTCAGCACCACTGCACCTGGGACAGGGCACCTGGCATTAGGAAATGCTCTGAGCCACTTGCTTCATAGACCTCATTACCATGAGCATAAGAGATGCTCACTGCTGAGATCTCCCACAGGTAGAAGATAGAACAAAATGGTTTCAGGGACTTTTGATTAAATCCCATGAATCCTAGAAAAATATACCTAGAAAGATCAGACAACTGCCGAAATAGCAGAGGGTCTGTGATGTCTCTCAGGAGGTCAGAGTGTGGTTCAAATGTGGAAGGCATGTGTTTCAAATGTGCTTCAGGAAACAACTATGTACACTGACCACAGGTCAGAGAGCAAAGCTTTGTGGAGATAAGCATAACATTTACTTCATTATGTTGTGTTTTCCCATGTTCCTGTGAATGGGATTTTTTTCTGTAATTATGAAGAAATGTCCATTGTATTTATAAGGAAATAAATAAATACATCTTAAATGAGTGAACAAGTTAATGAATAAATGAAGAAGATTTTATTGCATAACTAAAAATGATATTGAGATAGAGACAAGAAACATGTAATTTCCACAGAGACTTTGCACTGTCCATCTCTCAACATCTCTTCTCTGTCACATGCAACAGAGGATGATGGTGGAGCATTAGTGAGCTGTGAAATAACCCAATGTAAGGAGACACCATTTGCCTTAGCACTGTTAGTCCATGCAATTCCAGGTCACATCTACCTCTGTCTGGATTTCCTGTGAGAAACATAAGAACCATAACTACCCCAGCAACACTGCTCTGAGGAAAATAAGAAAAGCAAAATAGTAAGTGGAGGGCAGGTTTCAGAGAGGACCTTTCTGGAGGGAGACAACTGAGAGTTTCAAAGAGGAAGAACCTCACTATCCTTATAGCAGGTCTTCCCCTTGTGCTCCATGGACAGGAGTGACTAACAAGCAACAAGCTCTGGACTTCCCAGCAAGGGTAGACTTGTGGCTCATACCATAACTTGTGGACCCTAGAGTTTCCTAGCACAGAAATGTGCACACCTGTGTCCTCAAGTCTCAGAAGCTCAACTAAAAATGTACATTTCTCTAGATGATCCATCATAAGTCTATCATTAGACACAGTGGCTGTTATGGGGAGATATTCCCACCACTGTAGATCCTGCTCACATATCCCAGCCTCAACTTAGGAAGCTGCAATTCAATAAGATCAATGTTCAAGGGTCTAGTTACCTCACAGGTGATGCTCATGTTCTGGGTGGGCATCCTTGCCCCTGGGTTGGATCCCAGCAGGCGCACCTGCACCCTCACAACATGGAACAGGAACTCTCATCCATTAACACAAAATGCACCAAGAAGAAAAATATTTCCCAGAGTTGCTGGATTGGGTGGAGGCTGGTGGAGATGTCTTCAGCTTCTGAGGATGCTCTGGTACATGAGGTCCAAGAACAGTTTTGAAAGACCCAGGACTCCATGAAAGGACATTACCTGTGCTCTGTCTGGAGGAAACTTTCATTTTATAGGTAGGTTACGAGTTTGACTTTGGTCTTCCTGAGGTTCTTGCCTGCTCCACATAAACATAAATGTGTGGAACTTGACATTTTATTAATATTAAAATGCATGAAAATCTTATGGCAAAAAAAAAAAACCCAAATAAGTGCTGGATTAATATAGCCAAGAACTACTAAAATTAAAAAAGAGGGTTAAATGTAAATGGAATCAAAGATGCATTTTGGAAAGGTGAATAATAAACAAATATTGTGAGCTTGTTATTTTTGCCTTCTATCCTCTTCATATGTATACACTGAAAACGTTTGGGCTCTGTGTGTGTGAAAAATAATTGCAGCATCCAATATAATAGCATCAGAATTTATAATAGTTTTAAAATAAACAAAGCACCTTGTTCTGAATACTACAAAGGACTTAGGCTGCTCTTGAGGCCATGTAAGTGTTTCCCTATCCTCCTTCCACCTAAAGACTCAAGCACTGAATGATGGTAGGGAAAGGTTATTTTTCATTGCCATTTTCAGAAGACTGACAAAAATTCAGAGTATGAAATTTCAGAAAGTCAGTTAAATTATCTTTTATTTCTGTTTCAATCCAAATCCAGAAGAAAGGACAGGTGTAAAATACACATACACACACACACAGATATGTAATAACAGTTTTAAAAGACACTAAAAACTCTACTTTGTTTTAATCTTGGATTAATCATCAATTTGCTTAGAAAAGACACAGTGGTCATTGTCTGGGGTTTACATGTTGTGGAGCAAGAAGTGAGAACCCCAGGCAAAGCCAGGAAATTCCTCATCAGCCAGTCTCTGTACCTGCCCCTTGAGATGGTGACTCATCTCTATTGAGATGATCATGCAATTTTACTTATTCTGTTTAGTTCATGTGCTATAATGATTGATGTAACCCTGGGATAAATGTCAATTGTTTAGGACACATAATTATTTTTATGTTACTTTAATTTTCTATCTGGTATCTTTTTGAGGATTTTGTTCCCATATCCAGAAGTGATATTTGTGTATTGTTTTATTTCCTTCTGATGACTCTTTCTGGCTTTGGAATCAGGGAAATGTGTGCTGTATATAATGACTGGGGAAGTGTCCTTTCTAGTCTATTTTTTGGAACAATCTGTCACAAGTTGGTTTGGAACAATTTGTCCCAAATTTGGAAGAAATGTGATTCATTCCTCTTTGAATGATAGGTTTCTACCTATCATTCTACCGATCATTCCACCTATCTTCTACTTATCATTCTACCTATCTTTGAATGATAGGTTTTTACCTATCATTCTACAGTTGTGAATCTATATTCTCTTTGACTTTTATTCATGGTTATTTAAGTTTAATGATTCAATCTATTCATTTGTTATATATGTATTCATATTATTATTTTTTTTCATTTTTATTGAGATTGTTCAGATACCATACAATTATCCAAAGATCCAGAGTGTATAATCACTTGCCCCTGGGTACCCTCTTACAGCTGTGCATCCATCACACTTAATTTTTGTTCAATATTTAGAAACTTTTCATTACTCCCGACAAGAAATAAAGTGAAAGATGAAAAAAAAAAAAAAAAAAAAAAGAAAAGAAAAGGAAACTCTAATCCTCCCCTATCCCTAACCAATCCCCCTCAATTGTTGACTCTTAGTATTGATATAGTACATTTGTTACTGTTTATGAAAAAATGTTGAAATACTACTAACTGTAGTATATAGTTTGTAATAGGTATATAGATCTTCCCTATATGCCCCTCTATTATTAACTTCTAATTGTGTTGTCATACATTTGTTCTGGTTGATGGAAATGATTTCTAGTACTTGTACAGTTGATCATGGACATTGCCCACCATAGGATTCAGTTTTATACATTCCCATCTTTTGACCTCCAACTTTCCTTCTGGTGACATATATGACTCTGAGCTTCCTCTTTCTACCTCATTCACACACCATTCAGTGCTGTTAGTTATTCTTACATCTTCCTACCAACAACCCTGTTCATTTCCAAACATTTAAGTTCATCCTAATTGAACATTCTGCTCATACTAAGCAACCACTCCCCATTCTTAAGCCTTGTCCTATATCTTGGTACCTTATATTTCATGTCTATGAGTTTACATATAATAATTAGTTCCTATCAGTTAGACCTTGCAATAATTGTCCTAATGTGTCTGGCTTATTTCACTCAGTACATTGCCCTTGAGGTTTTGTCATCAACCCATTTTTTTTAATATGGTTTTGTTCACTCACCATACATTCCATCCCAAGTAAATAATCAATGGTTCTCTGCATGGTCATACATTTATGTGTTCACCACCTTCACCACTATCTATATAAGAGCATCTACATTCCTTCCACAAGGCAGGAGGGAGAGTGAAAGAAGGTAGAGAGGCAAAAGAAAGGGGGAAAAATGACAGCTAGGAAGCAGCAAAAGGAAAAATAACCTTAAATCAAAGTAGAATAAAGAATCAGACAATATCACCAATGTCAAGTGTCTACCATGCCTCCCCTATCCCCCCCCCCTTATCTGCATTCACCTTGGTATATCACCTGTGTTACATTAAAGGAAGCATAATACAATGATTCTATTAGTTACAGTCTCTAGTTTATGCTGATTGCATCCCTCCCCCAATGCCTCCCCATTTTTAACACCTTGCAGGGTTGACATTTGCTTGCTCTCCCCGTAAAAGAACATATTTATAATTTTATCACAATTGTTGAATACTCTAAATTTCACCAAGTTACACAGTCCCAGTCATTATCTTTCCTCCTTTCTTGTGGTGCCTCACATGCTCCCCACCTTCCTTTCTCAACCGTATTCATAGTTACCTTTGTTCAGTGTACTTATATTGTTGTGCTACCATCTCCCAAAATTGTGTTCCAAACCATGCACTCCTGTCTTCTATCACCCTGTAGTGCTCCCTTTAGTATTTCCTGTAGGATAGGTGTCTTGTTCACAAAGTCTCTCATTGTCTGTTTGTCAGAAAATATTTTGAGCTCCCCCTCATATTTGAAGGACAGCTTTGCTGGATACAGGATTCTTGGTTGGCGTTTTTTCTCTTTCAGTATCTTAAATATATCACACCACTTCCTTCTTGCCTCCATGGTTTCTGCTGAGAGATACGTACATTATTGTACTTTGTTTCATCCTTGAGTTCCCGGAGACATTGCTCATATTTTTTCATTCTTTTCTCCATCTGCTCCTTTGCATATAGGCTTTCAGGTGTTTTGTTCTCCAGTTCCTGAGTGTTTTCTTCTGCCTCTTGAGATCTGCTGTTGTATGTTTCCATTGTTTCTTTCATCTCTTGTGTTGTGCCTTTCATTTCCATAGATACTACTAGTTGTTTTTTTGAACTTTTGATTTCTGCCGTATACATGCCCAGTGCTTCCTTTACAGCCTCTATCTCTTTTGCAATATCTTCTCTAAACTTGTTGAATTGATTTAGCAATAGTTGTTTAAATTCCTGTATCTCAGTTGAACTGTACGTTTGTTCCTTTGACTGGGCCATAACTTTGTTTTTCTTAGTGTAGGTTGTAATTTTCTGTTGTCTAGGCATGGTTTCTTTGGTTATCCAGATCAGGTTTTCCCAGACCAGAACAGGCTCAGGTCCCAGAGGAAAGAAATATTCAGTATCTGGTTTCCTTGTGGGTGTGTCTTAGAAAATTGCTCCACACTTTGATACCTCAGGTCACTGTGCTTTCCTGCCCAGCAGGTGATGCCTGTTAGCCTATAATTCTTGACTGGTGTTAGGAGGTATGGCTGTCTTCCCCCAGGCTCTGGGGTCTGGTTCTGAATGGAAAGGGCCCCACCCCTTTCCTCCTAGAGAAGACAGATGCCTCATGTGGAGGTCATTAGCATTTCAATGGTCTCACTCTCTGCTTGTGCTGTCTCCACCCTTCCCAGAGTCACAGCCCTGGAAACTGAAAATGACTGGGGCTTTCTCCACTGAGCCAAAAAAGAAACAGATAGTCCCCTTCAGACCCAGTCCAAGGCGACCCTCCGGCTGTCCCAGGTCAGTTGTCACCCAAAGCCTCTGTCTGTTTTTTGGGGCTGCGTACCTGTAGTAAGCAGTTCACACTCGCTACTTAAAACCCCAGTTGGAGCTCAGCTGAGCTGTATTCACTTGCTGGGAGAGAGCTTCTCTGTGGCACCACGAGGCGTTGCAGCTCGGGCTATGGGGGAGAGGGTCTCCCAACCTGGTTCTGCAGGTTTTACTTATAGATCTTATGCTGTGTTCTCAGGCATTCCTCCCAATTCATGTTGGTGTATGATGAATGGATGGTCTCGTTTGTCCCCCCACAGTTATTCTGGATTATTTACTAGTTGTTTCTGGTTTTTTGTAGTTGTTCCAGGGGGACTACTTAGCTTCCACTCCTCTCTATGATGACATCTTGCCCGAGTCCTGTATTCATATTATTTATTCCTTTTGGGTTTCTAGCAATGTTTCCCTTTCATCTAAGCTTTCTAATATTTTGGCTCACAATTATTAAAAGAGTTCCTGATAATCATTTTTATTTATGTTTTGTTTTCAGGAATGTCATCTTCCATTTAGTAACTCTAATAATTCACATAATTCTGTCATTTTAAATGTCTTTTTTTCTAACTTTCAATTATTCATTTCATCCCCAGAATTCCTTTTGGTTCTTTTAAAAATTATGATACTTTATTGATATTAAAAATTTGGTGCAAAATTGCCACTGTATCTTCCTTTACTTCTGTAGTCAAGATTTCCTTTAGATTTGTGGAAGCAATTATAATAGTTCCTTAAAATACTCATTTGTTAAATATGACATATGACCTAACCCACAAGCAGTTTCTGTTGCATGCATTTTTTTCAAGTATCCAGGTCCTATATTCATACATCTTTGTATATTTCATAATTTCTCACTGGAATTTTCTCATTGGAAATATATTGTAGCAACTCCAGATACTGCCATCCCTTCCCCAGTGCTTGAGTTTCACCTCCTTCCTAGCTTAGTGATTCGCCAGAATAATTCTGTGATGTTTTCCTTCCCCACTGTGCTGAGTCTCTGATGTTTTTCCTCAGGGAGGATTTGGTTCCTCCCACAGTCACCCTGGCATGACAGCTGAACTTGTCATGCTGTCTTCCAAACCTGCAAGGCACATATCCCTAGTCAAAAAAAGTAATTGTTGTCCAATTGTTCTATTCCTTAGTACAACCTACTCTGAAACCTAAATGCATCTATTACCTAATAAAAATAAATTTGGAGACTTCTGATAGTTACTTATGAATTCAGTATTTGATGTTTTTTCTCAGAAAGATGGACTCCTCTCATCTGCCTTATTCACCTTTCCTCACTTGTAAACTATCTGGTCTTCATTCTAGACTTTGCTATCATTGGATGCAGGAATCTTATTCCGATTCCTTTAATCACAATGCCCATGCTTTCTGTGAAGATTTTTGGGTTTAAACTGCTCCCAAGTCTATGCAATGAGTTTGCCAAGGTCTTGGATCAGAACTAAAAGGTGAGATGAGAAAACGTAAGCTCACTTGGAGATGGATCCCAACACTAGGAACTGAGTATTTGGTGTTGGAGGGAAACCTATTGAGCTCCTCTGTCCTTGCCCTCCTGGCTTGGGATCATGAACCCAAGAGCAAAAAAAGACACATCCACAGGGGCTCACACCCAAGATTGAGCTCCAATTGCATGAATGTGCTTTGAGTAGAAGAAAGAAGCAGTATTTCTGGTTCACACTCACACTGCACTTAGCATCAGGAGAAGCACCTAGTTAGGATGAGACCTGCTGGTGTCCTGCCCTTCCTGGGAAAATCACCTCTTAAGTAAGTTTATTGTTGTGGATTCTTTCCCTCTTCAAAGTTATTGTGAATCATTCTTATGTTATTATGTATCAAGCATTTGTTGATTTCTATACTAACCAGTTTTTCAATATATCCATTTACCTAATTTAATTTGTAGTTTAACCCCATGATGGTATTTTTGTTTCCAATTAATGGAGAATGCAGTGCAATCTGCAACTTCTCTTGAATGTCCAGTAGATGTGAAAAATATTTTTTTGGACTTACATGAAGAGTAAGAAAGAGAGATCTGGAAATCTACAAAGTATCAAAATGTATTCAAGACATCACAGAATTGAAGCCAGACAGTAAAGAATAATAATACTGAAATATGGAGACAGAGTTGCTCCAAGAAAGAAAGAAGACTCAATTTAAAGTCTAGTTGGTACAAATATTGCCAGATTACATATAAGTTAGCCAGAAGGTTAAAAAGTTGCCATTAATTAATTTCTACTTTAATTAAGATAAAATTCCTAGATTGTATCTCATAGAGGCCTTATCCTTGCTTTCTTGCAGACTTTTCCTTCAAAAAATAATAATCCACTAAAAACCTAAAGAGAACACAAAAAAGACAAAGGCACTAACTTCCAGTGATGCTTGGGGAAACAGTGGTAGAAATGCATTCACAAGCACCTCCATGGTTCCACCACAAATCAAAACAATTAATGTGAATATGGAAAGCAAACAAAGTTTTATCCTACAGGAACTAGTCAGATCCAGTACAAAGAGGTCAGAATATGAGTCCTCCATGGAAAGTATGACCAGAAAAACCTCCTCTCTCCTCACTGAGGAAGAACAAACTTAACCTGAGAAGAAAGGCTCTGAATCAAGCAGATGAAGACACTGTTGAAAAAAATATTACCACTAGGTCATAAACATCAGATAAAAATCATTCTACCCCAGGGAAGGGAAGAAATACATGACAGTTCAAGCATTGCCTCAGGCAGATGATGTTCACACCACTGTCCATCCTGCTCATATCCCAGCCTCTCTCCAGGGATCTGAGATTCAGAGAGTCCAGTATGCACAGAGCCAGGTATGCATCAGGTGATTGTCATGTCCTGAAAGTGTGCTGGGTCCTATAAGTATATCTGGTCCTGCACAGCCAGTACAGAAAACTGCTTCCCAGATGCAGATCCAGGGCAGAGAGGAGGCAGTGGGGGCAGGATCAGCTTCCCAGGATGCACTGGAATGTGAGCCCCCAAAACACATCTACTAGGTCTGGCCTCCCTGTGAGAACCTTCAGGTGAGCTCTGCCCTCAGAGGCCTGTGGCTCTGCATTGAAGACTATTATTTTGAGAAGCTGTTTCTGGTGAAATTAACCATTTCACAGGAAGCTGTGAACATAACTTTATATCATATTTATAGAAAAAGTTTGATGATTTTAGGGAAATAGAATATGTGACAATGATTGATTTGTAGAGACATGAAAAATAAAAAGAAAGGTATTAATTAAGTATAAATGGTATCAGAAATGCTCTTTAGATTAAAGACAAGACATAATGAATCTACAACTTTTAGCTTATAGCATTATGAATATATTTTGAAAATCCATGTCTGTGTGATACAATGATGGCATTTTATGTAAAAAAAACAATATTTTCTAAGGAATTTAATATAAGAGCAGAGACCTGGTTGCTGATATCACATGAGAGGGAGGGAACAAAGTGAGGCACTCAGAGCTACTCACAGAGAGGCCAGGATTCCCACCTCATTCTTCCCCTAAGGATATTGGTTCAACATGATGGTGGGTTGGGAAAATTTTCCTGAATATTTTCAGAAATGTTAGTTAAGTTTATGGAAACAATTTCACAGAGATCATAAATGCAAGCTTTATTTACACTTTCAGGCATATTCACACAATTCATATAACATTGTAAATAATATAAGTATGCATTATTTAAACATGCAATTAGTTACAAAAATCCTGTCCTGAGTTTGAATCTTAGATTCATCCTAGCACGTATTGTGTGTTATGGGGTTACATATTATGGAGCAAGAAGAGGGAACCCCATGCTAGGCCAGGAGACTCCTTCCAGCCCCTCTCTGCACCCGGCCCTAGAGATGGCCGCTGCACAACTCCTGGTGGTCAGGAGAGCCCCCTGCAGCCCAGCTCCTCCTGTGCCCTCAGGGGAGGTTTGTGACTGGGCTCACCATGACTTCTTCTCACTGTGACTCTCACACAGAAATACATGGTCATGTCCTCCAGTCTCAGGCTGCTGAGCTTTAGATAACCTTCATTCTTGATGTCCAATGTGATTTTGATTGGGGACTGAAGCATTGGATTATAGTATGTGCTTCCACCACTGTTTATCTCACCAACCCACTCCAGCCCCTTTCCCAGAGCCTGCCAGATCCAGTTTAAATAATTGCTAGGTAAAGATAATCCAGAGACAGTGCAGGTGAGGGACAGGGTCTGTGAGGGCTTCACCAGGCCAGATCCTATCTCCTTCAGCTGCACCTTGGACAGGACACCTGAGAACAAGGAGAACCACAGTCAGTTGTGTGCTCAGATGCATCAACTCCATTAACTTCATGTCTGAATCCTGAGACACTCACATCTGGGAGCTGCCACCAGAATGAGGAAGAACCACAGGACATTCATCTTCTTGGGGTTGACATTTCTGACTCACAGAAAATACTTTTCCAGGAAACAAAGAAGCCTGAATTTAAGTAATTGTGCACTGACCTTTCATATGGTTACCTAGGTGGTAATTTGCATGTGGGTGGTATCTTTCTATGTAAAAGGGAAAGGGGGAGAGAAGGATATTTTCTCTGGTGCTTCGCTGAGAGAGTTAAGCTGGTGTTTCCTCATCTTCTCCTAGGGTCTCTCTTCCTTTAAGCCTATCCTCCTCTTCCTCCTCACAATAAATATGCTGCATGAGCTGCTTAGGTAACCAGATCTTTTCAGGGATCATGGATGGCTTTGGAATAAGGTCAGTGTGACTCTATTTCCAGTGATATATTTATATAGCAAATTTCTTTATGAAATATATATAGCAAATAGTCTTTATGAAAAGAAATCACAAAATCATGTATTCACCAAAGAAACAAAGCAGTGCCTCTGGTTAATACTCATCTAGCTTGAATTATGTTTTGCTGATGTGTAGTGGTTTCACTTTCCTCATGTTTGTATTCTCTAGGTCTCTTGGAAGCCCAGTTACTAACATTAGAAATAAGTAAGAATCACATTCATAGCTGGTAAAATTTCATTGAATTGGTATGTGCAGTTCTGGGGATAATTAAATTTAGGTTATCATCAATGTTTTACTGGTAATGTTGCTATCCTTTTCAAAGGTGCAATAAGGATATCATTATTCTTCCAAACAGCCTTATTTTCTTCTTGACCTCTGATTTTAATACCACAGAAAAATTCAAATAACTACACTTATGTGAGCTGATTCACATCAGTTCATACAATAAAAGAATCACCCTTATTGATGCAGTCTCATATTCCATATCAATAATCTGTTTCTCTGTGAGCTTTTGACATGGTTCTAACCAGGGAGGCTGAAGATATTGTCTCTTGGGGAATTTCTAGACCTCTAGAAGGACAGCTCACAAGAAACTCTCCCAAGCCTTGCAAAACCATCATTACATGTCCATGCGTATCTTGGGGTGGTGTCACCATGTCCATAAATGATTAGCATCAACTGGTGGATGAAGCTGACATACCACATGTTTCATAGCATGAAGTTATGAACAGTAAATACCCAGGTGTATGCCAATTGGATTCACCATCATGGTGGGCATCATATCTCAGCTTCTTATTAATTAGATCATAATTTATTCATTGCTTAGACTATCTGTGGTCTTTTCTTCAGTTAATGTTGGAAGAATCATAATGAATAAGAATTGTGATATAATTAAACAGATTTTAAAATCAGATGTCTGAATAAGCATATTGTCAGCATAAGACAGGAAGGAGACATGGTTATACCACAAGATTTTACTGAGAATAGAAGTCCATTCCTTGTGGACAATCAAGGCTGGAGCTGATTTACTTGCAGATTTGACCTGTTCTAAGATCATGTGGATTAGAAGCAGAAAGTATATTTCTATCTGAGTAAGAGCAGGGATGGGGTGTGCATTGCTAACATGATGATAAATGCTGAGGTTGTGGTCCTATTCATACCTGGGGAATAAAGGAAATGTGATGTATACCACAATATTGAGGATAATTTTTAAAATCACACAACTTGATATACATGGAGGAGAAGGAGTATAAGAGTATATCACTAATGTAGGGAAACATGAATTATACAACAGGGCCTGAAATCCTTAGGGAATATGGACTATGGAAAATATAACACTAACATGGAGACACATGTAGATGGCAGCAGGGCCAGTCATCCTCAGGAAAGTGGGATAATGGGAGGTACACCAGGGTCAAGGGGAGAGATGCATAAGAGGGCCCAAATATATGTGAATGGAGAAACATGGGGTGTAGGAGGTACATCCCCAGCCAGTGACAAGTTTGGGAGGCACTGAGGTATGGTGAGCAGGGCTGAAACTGGACACTGGAGATACCAAGGCAATGGCACAATTTGGGGAAAATGGAGAAAATTAGGAACCAACATATCAGTTATCACATCAGGGAATACTGAGAGAGAGGTGGTAAGATAAAAGTGGAGACCCATAGAGATTATATCTGCATAAGACAGTCCAGAATGAGACACTAGACTATAAGATGTTGAATAATCATATTGGTGCATTACTGAGAATCAATGAGGAAAACAACTCTTCCACTTCCTTCTGGAACATGGTGAAGGGGAACAAAATTACCTTGGCACAAGCCGGACTGACAATAATTTGTGGAGTTAGAAAGGAATCTGATTATAGAGATGAATGTATACAAAGTTTGACAATCTTTGAAACAGCTTACAGAAAGTTCAAATAAATTTCTGATTGTGAAGTTACCAAGGTATCAGCTTGCGGAAAATGAAAAGCAGAGCAGTATGATAGAGAGGATCCGTGGCCAAAAAGTCTTACTTGGCATGTTTTTCTGTCTCAGAAGTTTTTCAAGGGAATAGAACCTTGCCAGAGGAATCATGTGTGTCAGTTTTCTCATTACTGAAAATACCTGTTATTCCTGGTCTACTTGTTCTCACTGGCCATTTAACAATTGTCCTATGCTTGGAAGTTAGTGATAATTGCAGGTATAAGAGATACCTGGTGTAGGGAGGAAGAAGCAATGATGTCACCCAGAATGGAAAAAATCCTGATCTGTCCCTGGGGACAGGAAGTGTGTTGTCAGCCTGGATGTCACAGTAATGGAATCTCCATGGGGGTGCATCACGTACCTGGAGGACCAAGATGAGTCTCACACATAAGTATATAGTGAGTACATCAATTTTCCTTTTCCATCCTATGAATTGAGAAATGAGACAAGGATGGGACATGCCTTGCCATGATATCCCTGTGGCACCCTGGTGGCCCTCCATTCCAGTACCAGGTGTCTCAGCACCTACTGTACAGTAGGTCAGTTGCCCATTTGTCACTCATGCTGTTGAGGTCAGAGATTTCCCAGAAATCACCTGGGCAGGAGAATTATCTGCGTTGAGCTTGTGGTTTTTCCTCCTCATTTTCCAAGAGACATGGAAGTGGGGAGAAATTCAGGGATTTTATCCAGTTGCAGTTTGTGAAGGCATAATATTTAACAGTACACTGTTCTCCCTTAATTTATAGTTTTTTTTATATATATTATGTTTTAATATATAATTTTTTACCTTAAATTTATTACCTTAATTTGCCTGGATATGAGTGTATAAGGATGAGATTACCCTAACATAGATGGCTTCTTGGATTAGGGTTTACATGACATCTTGAGAACAATCTCCTTGAGAAATAAAGGATTTATTTCAGAAGGAATAGCACAATGATGTTATTCTTTCAGACCAGGCCAAACAGAGGAGAATTCTAAACAAAAAGATTTCCCAGAACAGAGAAATCTAAAAATGACTCCTAATTTTCTGCACTGATTTCTTACCTTGTTATTGGATATATCCACTAAGAAGGTAAAGTTTAGATCAAATTGTGTATGTCATTTTGCTGTTTTGAGTGTATTATGTCCACCAAAACTCAATTTACTTCAATGAAATCTTGTGGGGAGAGACATAATAGTGTTGATTAGGTTGGAATATTGGATTGAGTTGTTTCCATGGAGATGTGACCCTCCCAACTGTCAGTGATAACTCTGATTAGTTAATTTCCATGGAGGTGTGGCCCTGCTCATTGAGCATGGGCCTTGATTATTCAACTGGAACACTATAAAATCTCAGAGAGAAGCTCGCTGCTGCAGGTGAGACAGACATTTTGAAGACAGCCATTGAGGGCTGACATGGGGATTTTGGAGAATGCCATTTTGAATATGCTGCAATGGATGGGACATGGTTATTACAGTGGATCATCATGGAAAAAACTGTGCCCTAATATCCATGGCCACATATCCATCACCTGTACAATATCCGAAAATGATGTCTCTGAACCCAAGCTCCACAACAACCCAGAACATGGCTGAGTATTACTGTGTGTAGGGGACATCCAGTAAGATGAATGTAGTGTGAGCCAGACACAATCTTCCATTGTAGGTTGTGCTCAGTTGGTCCTGAGTGCCCCCTGCAGACCAGCCACCTCCCAAACCCTGAAGGGGAGGCTTGAGTCTGGGTTCCTATTTACCCTTGTTCACTGTGTATTTCATAGAATGATTCATTGCTATTACTACAGTTCTAAGTTTGCCTATTTACAGATACAACCTGTCTTGTCTGGTCCCCAGAAATGGTGAACAGAATCTTTCACAGATTTCACAGAATCTTTGTACCACTTAGTACCTTCATCTGTTTTGAAACCTGCAATTCTTTTCCTGGAGCATGGAATAACTAGTCCATTCAATATTCCTGAAGTTGATTCCAGGGACTGCTCATGAGAGTGTGAAAGACCCCCCAAAGCTGTACTAAATCTCCCTCAGCTTCCACCCACTGCCCCTCCCTCTTGATGCTGGCAAACATGAAGATATACTGTTCAGGAAAATTACTGAATTTATCCAATCTTTCTCTCATTCATATCTAATTGAAGCAACATATTTAACATTATGTGTTCTCCAGAAAATGATCATTTTAAACAGTCATCAGGAATCCCAGCTTAGCACAAGCTCCTTATTGTGTTCATACTAAGTCACTAAAGGAACACCTGGAAATTCCTGAGCTGGAGGGCCTCTCTCATAGGTGCAGGGAAGTGGCTGGGTTGGTTTCCACCAGCAGAAGGAGGGCCCCAAGTTTCATTTCCTCATTTCATACAGCAAGATTTATGGTTCCTCATCTTCAGAAATGAAAATATCCAGAGAGGATATGAGTGACCAGAAGGATAAATGATGTAATGGTAGCATTAGTGGAAATGTGAATTCTTATTATGTGATTTTGCTTTACTAAAGTCTTGGCACCTATCCTTTGTGTTCATTAGTATATATTTATCCAGTGTCTGAAATACATTAGAGTTCAAGTTTCTCAACATGCCCCCCCAATTTTGGTTATTAAATATTAGAAAATAAGAGTTCTAGATGAAGGAGATAAGTGGAATATAATTATAGTTTATGTTCCTTTAATGCAAAAATCATGAGCAATTTAAGCATGATTATTACATATCTGTGTCTTCTCTCTTCAGTCCAATCCTAGGATGGGAATACCTCCAAATGTTGCAGGGTTGGTGATAGGCTGGTTGTCATAAAAATGTAGTGGAGACCTACTTGCATATCCTCCTCCTATATAGCAGAGTCTGGGATGGGAGCCCTTCAGAATGTGTCTAGAGCTACTGTGGGTAACCTCTGAGAGATAGGTGTCATTCAGGAACCCATGAATTATTTTTTGATTGTCCTATACTGGACACTTAAGTCCCATTATCTTATTTCTTTATTAAGTATATACAGAGAACATGTAAGAAAAGTGTTAATGTCAATTTTACAGATCTAAATGCATACACACAGACATAGACATATGTGTGGTATGCCAAAGGGCTCATATATTGTAACAGTGAGCCCCAGTGTCTTGAGACTGAGCTCCTCAACTCTGGAGTGCACTGTTCCCATGAAATAAATGCAGGGCATAGATGGCCATGAGAAGTTAGATTTTTAGGACTGTGCTTCCTGGAATTAGAATGTGGCAAGATATCATTGCAATCCATGCTTACATAGAGAATATAGGAAGACCATATTCCACACAGGTGAATTTTTAGGTGTTTCTGAAATTCCACATTTCCTTATCTTTCTTTCTATCTGTTTTCCCCTACTAACAATAATTTCTATGGTATATAACTATATATGACACGTTTCACATTATTCAAAGTGTAAAAATTGCTAAATAATGATAAATGTGCACACTCATTCAATGATCACCAGAAAGAGGAAGTTAAGAAATCAATCACCACAAAATTATCCTGTTGTTGTTCTAGTAAGAGGATTGAACAAGTAATACAGAATTGCTGAATGCCAAGTATGCTGAAGCATTTAGAGTGAGAAGTTCCCAGGTAACCAGGGCATTCTCAGGCCCTTCACACCTTCTAGCACTCAATAATTAAAATAGAAGCTCCAACATAATCCTGGGCTGCTGTCCAGTGCAAGTAATATGATCACTGCCTAAATTACACAAAAAACCTCCCCTAACTCTCTAGGAACCAGGGTGAACATTATCAGATCTTTATCCTATGCACACTGTGGAATCTGATAGAAACTTGTAGAGCAACAGAATCCAGCTCTTCAACCCTGTCTATCTCCCTTTCCTCCCTGAGGAATAAAGGCTTTAATCTGTAGGGAAGGACATCAGCACTGGAAGCTGAGGGAACTGGTGAATGACCATTGCATCCCTGGAGGGAAAAGATGGGAAAAGGATATCCTATTCCCTGTGGGGAAGGGGCCAGGAAAAGGGGGAGGCCCAGAATTGCCTCTGGACAAGAGACAGGAACACTTCCTCTTGTACAGCTTAGTGTCAAAATTCCTGTCCAGGTTTAATTAAGACTCTTAGTGGAGCAAGAATGCCCCTTTACACTAACCTGAAAATCAGGAGAAAAACCAAGAGCAAAATGTCCAAAGCTAAGCAGGGAGGAAAAAATATATGTATTAGTATAGAAATCTGAAGTCTTTGGTGACTATAACAAAATCATTCTTCAGTTCTGCTATCCATGGCATCAAAAAACTTAAATTTCATGCCTGACTAGATTCACTCAAACATCCACAACAAAAGTCTTGCAGTGGAAGTGTGTGATCAACTCCACAACAAAAAATTAAAATAAATAAAAAAACAGTATATTTCCATAAATACTGTCCTATACTGCATATCTAATGTTCAATAATAACAAAATACAGGTCAAACTAAAGAGCAACAAAATGCAGTCTTTGACTAAGTATAAGAATAAGATTCATATGTGGCAAAGTTATTAGAATGAAAAATTTGAACTGGAAATTTAAAATAAATAATAGGTTTAAAACTTTTAAAGGAAAAGGCAGAGTTCTGAACCACATATGTAATTCCAGTGGGTAGAGAAATCTGTAGAAAAGTACTGAGTTTAGTGAAAGAAATGAAAACCAACAACATAATAAAGTATTTCTATAATTCCTTCCATATGCTTATCAGAAAATGACACACCGTTCAAAAGAAACTGGTTTGAAAACTGGTCAACAGAAATGCCATAGACTGAAATTAAAAGAGAAAAAGTAGTGATGAAAATAAAACTGGAATTCTAATAGCTGTGGGGCTGTGTCAAGCAGTATATTGCAGATAAAATATCAATCTCAAATGGAGAAAAAAGACCAGTGAAGAAGGAGCAATTGAAGAAATAATGGATGGGCTTATCTTTTCCATGTTTACTGACTGACTCTATATCACAGATTCAAGAATACCATAGAACTCCAAAACTGAAACACACACACAACACACACACACACACACAGACACACACACAAGCATGCAAACACAGGTGCATTTCTTATTAAAACTGAGAAAAGTCAATGAAAAACTGAAAATTTAAAGGCCAACAAATGGGAACAAAGAAACATTCCTTATGGAAGAAAAGGAAAATGAATTAAGGAAGATTCACATTAATCCATGCAAGCAAGTAAGTAAGGAACAGAGAGATTTTTGTTTCAAGTCTCTGTAAATTAAAATTGTTCCAAAGAAAATGTTAATAAAAATAAAAAATACCATTTTCAAAATAAAAGTGAAGAGTTTATGAAATCTCTTAGCTACTGAAACCTTATTTAGTGACCTTTCCTTCCCCCATCTTGGTCAAAAAGTCATGCTCAATCCATCAATATCAGGGTCAGATACATTCCTGGGATCCATGTCCCAAACTGACAGGGATACTCACTCATCTTGGGAGTCCTGTCATACAACAGGTGGTGGGTGATGAATTTATTTGAACATTTGGGCTTAGAGAAAGACAGACCACATGTGAGCAAGGAAATGGGTTCCCTGGAGTTGACTCCTAGGCATAATTACAAGTGGGCCTATCCTCCCATTTACAAACACAAGCCCTCCAGCCCTCAAGAATGGTGATGGATATTCTCAATAGATGCTGAAATTGCATTTGATAAAATCCAACATCCCTTCTTGTTAAAAACACTTCAAAAGGTAGGAATTGAAGGAAACTTCCTCAGTATGATAAAGAGCATATGTGAAAAACCCATAGCCAGCATAGTACTCAATGGTGAGATACTGAAAGACTTCCATCTAATATCAGGAACAAGACAAGGATGCCCACTGTCACCACTGCTATTCAACATTCTGCTAGAAGTGCTAGCCAGGACAATCTGGCAAGACAAAGAAATAAAAAGCATCCAAAATGGAAAGGAAGAAATTTAATTGTCATTATTTGCAGATGATATGATCTTATATCTGGAAAACCCTGAGAAATAGATGACCCAACTACTAGAGCTAATAAACAAATTTAGCAAAGTAGTGGAATACAAGATTAATGCACACAAGTCAGTAATGTTCCTATACAATAGAAATGACCTAACTGAAGAGACACTCAAGAAAGAGTACCATATTCAATTGCAAATAAAAAAAATTAACTACCTAGGAATAAACTTAACCAAAGATGTAGAAGACCTAGACCAAGAAAACTATTTAACTCTACTAAAATAAATAGAAAGGGACCTAAAAAGATGGAAAAATATTACATGTTCATGGATGGGAAGGCTAAATATCATTAAGATATCAATTCTACTCAAACTCCTCTACAAATTTAGTGCAATCACTATTAAAATTCCAACAACCTACTTGTCAGACTTGGAAAAGCAATTTGTCAAATTTATCTGGAGGGGGTATATGCCTTGAATTGCTAAAAAACATTCTAAAAAAGAAAAACAAAGTGGGAAGGCATACACTCCCTGACTTTGAAACTTACCATAAAGCCACAGTAGTCAAAACAGTATGGTAGTGGCACAAAGATAGACATATTGATCAATGGTATTGAATTAAGAATTCGGAGACAAACCCCCAGATCTATAGTAGACTGATCTTTCATAAGGGCCCAAAACCACTGATCTGGGACACAGCAGTCTTTTCAACAAATGTGGCTGTGAGAACTCTATATCCATGTGCAAATGAATGAAAGAGGAACCCTACCTCATGCCATATACAAAAATTAATTCAAAATGGATTAAAGACCACAACATAGGAGACAGTACCATAAAATCCCTACAAGTTAATGTATGGAAACATCTTCAGGACCTTGTATTAAGAGGTCACTTCCTAGGCCTTACAACCAAAGCACAAGCAACAAAAGAGAAAATAGATAAATGGGAAATCCTCAAACTTAAAAACTTCTGTACCTCAAAGGAATTTGTCAAAAAAGTAAAGAGGCAACCCACTCAATGGAAAAAATTTGGAAACCATATCTCTGACAAAAGGCTGATATCTTGCATATGTAAAGAAATCCTAGAAGTCAATGACAGTACAGACAGCCCAATTATAAAATGGGCCAATGATATGAAAACACAGTTCTCTGAAGAGGAAATACAAATGGTCAGAAAACTCATGAAAAAATGTTCAGCTTCAATAACTGTTAGTGAGATGTTTATTAAGACCTCAATGAGATATCATCTCACACCAATTAGATTGGCTGCCAATAAACAGGAAACTACAAATGCTGGAGAGGACATGGAGAAATTGTAACTCTTATTCATTGTTGGTGGGACTGTATAATTGTTCATCCACTCTGGAAGACAGTATGCCAGTTCCTTAGTAAACTAGATATAGAGTTACCCTTCGATCCAGCCATCGCACTTCTTAGTATATACATGGAAGACCTGAAAGCAGTGACATGAACAGATAACTGCACACCAATGTTCATAGTAGTGATATTCACAATTGCCAAGGTAAGGAAACAACTCAAATGTCCATCAACACATGAGTGGATAAATAAAATGTAGTATATTCACATGATGGAATACTCATGGCAGTAAGAAGGAATGATGTCATGAAACATGACAACATGGATGATCCTTGAAGACATAAAGTTGAGCAAAATAAGCCAGTCACAAAAAGAGAAATACTATATGCTACGACTAATGTGAACCCTGAAAAATGCAAAATAAATATTTTATAATGTAGAATGTAGGGGACCTAGTGATAGCAATTAGTGAAGGGAGAATGATAATCTAATAAGAACAAATAAGTTGTGGGTAAATTTAACATTCTGGGAATGCTCAGGAATGACTATGGTTTGTTAATTTCTGGTGGGTATGGTAGGAACAAGTTCACAGAAATGTAATTATCTTAAGTTATCTGTTTTTCTTATTCCTTTCCTGGTTCATAGTCTGTAAATTTTCTTGGGGTAGAATAGGAACCTGTTGGAAGTAATGTAGTTATTCTAATATAAATATTCTAAGATATTTGTTTTTTCTTATTCCTTTGTTTGGTTTTGTTTGAAATGGTTTTTCTATTGTCTGTTTTTTATTTTTTGATAACGTTAATTAAAAAACATGAAAAAAGAACAATGGAAAATTATGCAATGATTCCCTGAGGCGGTATTGGGCTTCCTCACCTGGATTGTTGTTGATATTCTCAAAAATATTGAGGATTGGCGATTTGATGTGCTGAGACCTCTATCATGGTACTTGTCCTTATGAAGCTTGTTACTGCAAAGTATTCTAAACCTGCTTATAATTGTGCCTGTGTCTCCCCCTGAGTACCTAATTGTTGCTCAGATGTGGCCCCCCCTCTAACTAAGCAACCTCTTCAGGTGATCACACTACCCTCCCCTCTACGTGGGATCTGTCTTCCAGGAGCATGAATCTCCCTGGCAATTCACGATATGACTCTGGGTAACGAATCTGGACCCAGCATAGTGGGATTGTGAACATCTTCTTGATGAAAAGGGGATTCAAAATGAAATGAAATAAAGCTTCAGGGGCTGAGACAATGCAAGTGGAGTCAAGAGGTCACTCTTGTGGACATCGTTATGCCCTATATAGATAACACTTTTTAGGATTTAATGTATTGGAATAGCCAGAAGTAAATACCTGAAACTTTCAAACTTCAACCCAGTAGCCTTGATTATTGATGACAATTGTATAACAATGTAGCTTACAAGGGGTAAGAGTATGATTTGAAAACCTTGTGGATCACACACCCTTCATCCAGTGTTTGGAAGGACAGTAGAAAAATTGGGGCAAAAAACTAAAGGAAAAATGGAGCAGGTGAGGGAGACAATTTGGGTGTTCTTTTTTTTCACTATTTTTCTTTTATTCTTGTTATCACTTATTCTTGTGCAAGGAAAATGTTAAAAATAGATCAGGGTGATGGACAACTTGATAGGCCCTGCCTCCTCAAGAAATGCAGACAGATAACAGCAGCCTCTGAGGACTTGAAGAAAACCAGTCCACAGCTATTAGAGATTAACTCCCTATCCAGGACTTGTATCAACCAAAAACTTTTTGCTACAAACTTTTCTTCCTTCTCCTCCTCCCTCCATCCATTTCCATGCATGTGAACCTGCCTACATAACACATTCTCCCTGCCCCAGCCATTTAGTGTGCTTCCTGGGTCGTTCTTCATCTCTGCAAATAAACTTTGGCTTGAATGCAGTCTCATCTCTGGTGGTTGGCTCCTCTCACAACTATATGATTGTAATGTGATCAACTGATTGCATATTTTGTGTGATTTTATGGTATGTGTATAAATATTTATAAAAATTATCAAAGTCTCACATTATCATCACTTATTTGTACAATGCTCATCACTCTCCATTTTAAACATGGAAGCAGAAAATAATGGTGAATTACAAAAGAGTAAGAAGAGAGTGTGAGGCCAAGAATGAGCAGACTAGTAGGGGTAGGAATCATTATGGAAGGTCAACCAGGGACAGAAGTGCAATAGAGGGTGTGAGGGAGGAATTAAATTGTGAATAAGAGAGATAATAGGATAACAATGAAGATTATAGTAGTTGTTATTGTGTTCAATTAAATCCATTGAAAATCAGATCTGATCCTTTTTCTTGGGTTAACCGTCTATACCAGATTCCATCTACTTCTGGGTGACTTAAAACTAAGTTCACCTGTAAGTATTATTTATACATGCCTTGTCCCTGTTCTCAGGTTAACTGTCTGCCTCTGGTGTTGTCTTCATCAGTTCCTTGGTAATTTTGAGTTTTATGTGCTCAATAGGAATGGATTCCCAAGGAGGGCTGAGAGTATTTAAATGAGAAATATGAATCCCAATATCAATACCTTCTAATTTAGCTGTACATGGGTTATTTGTAAGTCCATGTTAGGGGACTCTCAAGTGGGTTCATTTGCATCTTTATGGACATTTCTTTTCCAATATACAAAGTCATAAGTGTGAAGATTTTGGTTTTGTGTATCTTTCTCTTCTGAGAATGTGCTGTAAATATCAGGTATCTTAAACCAATATTTGTTTAATCATGCATCACCATTTCTGCTTACCAATAAAAGGTCATTAGTCACCTGCATTCCATGCCTGGTTCCATGACCTGTTAGCTGAGCTTCTTATCCATTCAAAGATTGGGACTACTTTGAAAGCCCAAGACTTTTAATCATTCACTAATCCAGAAAAAACTGGATTGGGTGTTGCATATGAGAGCATCAGCTTCCCTTAAGGAATTTTTGGAGAGATCCAGCTAAGAGATTACTTGATTAGTCTTTTGCTCTTGTACCCAGATCAGATGACTGATTTGCACATCTAGACAGCTATGGGAATTCAACAAAGTTTCCTTTGACTTCTCCCTGCCCAGGCACACTTGTCATCTTTTGGGTCACCCTCACTGTAGATGGTAGAATTCAATGACTGAGAGGGCCACTTTGATGAGCCTAAAAGCCTAGGAAAATGACCCAGGCAAAGCTGCCACAGATGCAGATTTTGTTGGTAACAGTCAGTATTTAAGGCAGCACCCAATATTCAAGGCAGGGATTGAATTCCCAAGTTTTTTAAATACTCTCCCTATTATGATTTCCAATGGGGATAATTTTTTTTTCCAAAATGAGTGGATTTTCAATTTAATAAGACTGTATGTAAGATTTAGGCAATGGTAGATTGAGAGACTCCACAAATTTGGCTATTTCAGCTTGAAGTTGGTAAATTCATGGAAATGAAAAGTTGCAAAATAGGCCATATTATGCACATTGTTTTCATTATTTGTCCTGTAAACTGATTTCCTCATTCAGTGTCAAATTCCAAAAAACTCCCCTAATTTGGAATTGTTTTTTAACAACTTTTGAAATGGTAGCAACCATACCTTCCATATAGGGAAAAGGCTTAAGTCCATTGGAAATACATGAAAAGCATTAGAAAAAAACACATATTTATAGACTTGGAATGGGGGTAATGGATTTAAGAAAAATTAGCATATTTTAAAAGGTCCAGTTGTTATGGAAAAATGTCCTTAAGAGCTATGGGAAAAAATTCCTGGGTTATGCTTGTGACAAATTGAACAATTGTGATATATTTTCATACCTATATTATTGGAGAGTTTTGAAAAATACTGTTTTACCGTGTTTAACATTTCATCAGCCTTCCAGTGAATTGCATTTTGAATATTGTCAATTGCCTGGCAGCAATTAGGGATGACAGGATTTCCATTAGTGTCAAATGATTTCATTGCAGGCTCATAAAACAGCAAGCATTTTTCCATTTCTCAATCTCCTAGGAGGAATATCAAGGAGTATATTTTTATGTTTCCAATAAAATTACTTGGTTCAAAAGTAATTATATAAGCAGGGATATAATTATAATTTAGAGCTGCATATTTTGCAGCTATATTTGCCATGTGGCTGCCAGTGCTTTCTACCATGTTTTCTCAAGTGTGACAGGAATTTTAATTACTATCAAAGCCTTTGGCAAAAATATAGCCTATATATATTCCATAACATAGCAGTTTTTTTTTCACTTTTCCTACACTGTAGTTTACAAAACATCTTTGTTTCCATAACATCCCCAAATTATGAACAATCCCCAAAGCATACTGGCTAACACTGTGTATATTTACTGTTTTTTTTTTTTTTTTCTTCTGAAAGTATGCAGGTTTCTCTGAGGGCAAAAAGTTCAGCTTGATTACTTTTTAATTAGTTAAGGAATTTTCTTCTCTTATATCATATATAACATGATGGATTCCTGAGTTATTAAAAGCTACAAACCATCTCTATACCAGACATCATCTTCATTATCAATTGGGGTTCCTTGAAATTCTATTGGAGAGGTTAAAATTGGGCAGATAATGCTATGCAGTCTTCAGGAGTTCCACCAGAAATTGCTGGAAGTAAAGTAGTAAAATTAAGTTTGTGACAAAAACAAAGCCATCATTGGGAGGGGAAAGTGGTCAGAGAGGCTGAGAGATCCCAAATGGAGTTGAGAGCCTATCCTGGAGGTTTCTCTTACATGAACTCCAGATAGAAATCCCAACTGACCACAGCATGCCATCCTTACCAAAAGTAGTCCCCAAATACCGAGATCACTCTGTGATATTCTATAAAAGATGCATTCATGAAGTTTTATCTTTCAGAAACTTAAGTCCACTAGGTTGTTCCTATAACAGAAAACTCCTAAACCTGAGAGGCAACAGCCTCTTTAAGATCACCTATCAGATGTGGCCCTCTTCCCCATACTCATGGCACTGCCTTTCAATATGAACAATCAAGGTGCTCACTGCCTAGACACCCCTGAAGATGGAGAAAAAGATTAAGTGAGAGGAATGAGCAGCAACAAACAAGATAAGGTCTATTAATACTGAAAGTTCCATCTGTGTGTATATATACACATACACACACACACACACACACACACACACACACACACACACACACATATATATATATATATATACATAAACTCACACCTCCAGTGGGCCAACATTCAGAGTAGGCAAGGTGCAAACCCTCAGTCAGGGCTGAATTCTGCAGCCCAGAGTGGGAAGGGCCTGGAATTGACTATCCCCATCCCTTACACCAACCCTGGGTTAGGGGGAAGTGCTTGGGGATGGTGTCCTGTGTGGTCTTGGTTGCTACTGTGAAGGGTGGTGTTGGTGTAACTGTGGTCTCCATAGTCAGGACAATCTTGTACCCCATCAAAATAACAGTGCCTGTGGCCCTTTAGCCAAGACCTGGAGGGGCATCTGGCAAACAGGAAGGGTCCAAGCAGTTGGCATCAAATTGGGGAACCACAGAGACTGGGCAAGCTGTGGGCAACTTGGGGCTGTCAGGGAAGAAGGGACTTCAGGCACCAGGGTTGTGGCTCAAGGATCATACATGCTTGTGCTCTAGTGAGGAAGCACCTGGGCATACAAAGCTGCTGGCACTTGGTGGTGATTTCAAGAAGGTGGAGGGAAGTGAGGAGAGCAGCAACATGATGCAGTGGGCCTTGTGGCTTATACCAGCAGCTGATGAGCTGAGGGTCAAATTTGTGCTGGCTGGACACTGAAGCCCTGGCCAGGAGTTGTTTGGTACTTTGGTTGTGGTGGACAGACACTGAGGACACCTCTGTCCACCTAGATTCAGGCCAGACAAACTTGTCCTCCTGGGGGACTGTGCTCCAGGAACTGAGTACCAGAAGGGTGCACCTGGTAGGGGAAGGGGAAGGCTGGCATGCAGCAAAGCAGTGGTGCTGGGAGGTAAAACTGTCCCTGCAAAGGGCCCTGATCATGGCTGGAGCACAGCATAGGTTCAGGGAGATGAGACTGGGGAGGGATTATGAAGGGTGCCAGAAAATACCTGGGGAAGGACAGTCCACAATGGCACTGTCCATTCCTTCTGACACTGGCTGGTGGCTGGGCTTTTGAGGGCCAGCATTGTGACTTGGCTCAGAGAGACCAGAAGAGGGTCTTTGGTGGGCAGGTTCAGCTTGGGCTCTGCCAGTATATCTGTAAGTGAGGAAGGTGAAGTTCCTATGGCCCCCAGCTGTCTGGTTCTGTAGTTGGGGGGAGGTACTTGCCATCCCTGCAGGGATAGGATAGACAAGAGGTCTCTGGTCTGGGGATACAGCACCTGGGAGCTGTGGGCAGGAGGAGTACCAATCAGGACTAATGTCTAGGTCCATTGTGGAATCCAGATCCAAGCTGCAGGAAGGCCATAGCCTGAGGGTGGTGTCAAGACCTGGGGCAGAGGGCTCCACTAGGACCAGGCTGGGCAGCAGGCATTGGAAATTGAGGGCCAGACATGGCAGGTATGGCATATCTCAGGTCAGAGAAGCCCCAACTAGGAGCTCCCTTCGGAAAGGCCACCCTCTACAGGGTCCACCTCACTGTGACCATACTGGATGTATGTAAGCTGGCTCCTCATGAGAATTTCATTTTGGACCACTCACCACAGGCTGATTTCACATACAGAGATCCTCCTGACAATGGCCCAGGAACAGGGCCCCATCTGTTTGCATAGGCTACTACCCCACATGGAACCTGCTCCGCTGCATCCATCCCAAGCTCCTGCACAACTGCAAACAGCCTCAGCTCTAGGAACCATTCATCTCTGCACCTCCTGGAGGCCCGGGGCAGAATGTCATAGGCTCCCAATCTGCCTGAGTGGTTGAGCAACCTGGATCTGGGGACTATGGGAGTATGTTAGAGGGGTCCTGCCCATTTTTGCTTCCCCACCAAGGATGGTTTTCCTCAGAATGGAGCACAAGGGCTTTTGGTGTGGGGAGCAAGGCAGTCTCAGCCAGCCTGGCACAGTGTGGATGTTGGAGGGAGTAGGAGAGGTGGTGAGTGGGTCAGTGTGACATCTCAGCTCCTGGATCTTTGAAGCCCCAGGTTGGCAGGAGGATACTGCATGTGGACACAAGCTCTTTGGCTGATCTTACCCAGGATGGCCCTGAAGAGGCAGAGGGACGAGCCCTTCCAGCCCCACAGGGGAGCTCATAGCTGAGGGCTGGATATCTGTGGGAGTCAACATTTGAGTTCTCCCTGGGTATTGATTATAGGATCCATAGACTTTAAAATTATCCCCAAGGGAAAAGCAAACCAAACCAAACAAATATCCTCTAAAGATGCAAGTGAAATATCTTTATGTTTTAGGAGAGGCTTGTAGACTCCCAAATCCTAAACTCTGAAATAGATACAAAGACACTATTTTAAGGGGACAATATTTCATGACAAATTAAATTCTTCCAACATTAGCATTGTGGGTACATTTTTTTTTAGTATTACAATGGTTAAATATTAGTGGCACATGCAAATTTTTCAGAAAAAAATACCATGATGATGGGTAAGACCACTTATGAGAAGCCTGGCAATGAATAAGTGAAAACAAAAAATGGATTGGCTCATTAGACTTTGAGGATGAACATGTCTTTATTCCATAGGGCAGGCCACATCCTGGGAATTCCAATGAATGTTTTCAGTGAATTCACCAAGAGAAGCTGGCTGGCTGAATTACAGACAGAAATTCTCCCTTCTGACTACCCAAATCATCACTTCTTTTACGGCCTTTAAGTTAAAGCTAACTGACTGGATCAGTGCTCTCTCACTGCAGAAAGTAGGTTCCTTAGTTAATGTAGATGCAATCAGAGATAGATGCAGTCAACATAGTGGTGGCTCAGAGCTATAAAGTATCTTCACATTAGCAATCAGGCCTGTGCCTGCTGGACCAAACAACTGGGCACCATAACTAGCAGAGTTCTCATGAGTTAACCATCACAGAAAGTGAGACAAGGACACTGAGGGCTGAGCCAAAGCTGGGCTGTGCTTTGGACCAATCTGAGGATTTTAAATTCTGAATATTATTTGTGTTTCTGCAAAATTGTAGACTGGAAGGGAGAGAAAAAGAATGAACTACTTAAGATTTACCAGCATAACAGAATTGAACATAAAGAGAGAAGAGAAACTTTATTCAATTTTCCAATAAACATGTATTAAACACCTAAATAATATATTTCCCAAACATCAGGACTTTGTGAATGCACAACCACCATTAGCATGCCTTGGATCCCAGGCACTCAGTTCCATGGTTTCTCCAGATGGGGTGTTGTTGGAGGACAACATTTGTGAGTGGGACATGGGAGGAGGCTGTTGTGGAGGGTCACATGGGCTTAGGAGAGAAGAGCCTGATAAGGTGACATGACCCAGTGTGATAAACTCATGCCACAGTTTGTGGAAGTCATGAAGTTTGATGACTGTCAGTGTGTGGGTTGGTGGTTAGTTGGTGGGACTTACATGTCCCCTAACAGTGAAGGAGTCTCCAGCTGTTTGAATCCCATCACTTTCTCTCTCCTGATGAGCACCCAGCTGCCCTGAAGATTCTTCTGTGACCTTGCGGGACTTGGTGCCTGGGCCATGTTATAGTTATAGGTTATAGGTGAGGTGAGCTAGGCTCTTAGTGAGGAGATCCAGGATCTGGTGAGGTGATCAGGACCCTGGGTGATGTAAGCTGGGCTCTGAGTGAGGCAAGTTGGCTCTGAGTGATCTATTCTTGCAGGCTTTCTGTGAGGTGAGCTGGGTTCTGGATGGGTTGAATCAGGACCTGGATGAAGTCAATCATGCTCTGGTTGAGATTTGTAGGGCTCTGGATGAGGTGAGTCAGATTCTGGGAGAGTTGAGTTATGTTCTCTGTGAGGTGAGTCAGACTGTGAGTGAGATGAGTTGGGCTCTGGCTGCATTGGGGTCTGAGTGACTCTTCTTGGCCTCTGAGTGGCGGGATTCAAGCATGTTATAGAGCAAGTCTGTTTCTGAGTGAGGAGCGTCTTGCTTTGTGTAAGGAGATCTGACCTCCGGGCGAGCTGAGCAGGGCCCTGAGTGCCTGTTGCTCTATGTCTTATTTTGGAAATTACAAACCAGAAGCTTGAAAATATCATCCATATGATTATTACAATTGCATATGGGCAAGGGGGTTAGGCAATGTTGGATCCAGGGGTCAATACAGAGGACAGCACTTTCTTTTTCTGCCTGTTAAGGCAGGTTGGAGAAATTCATGGTATGCTTGGCTTCCCAGGATGTGCTGGAATGTGAGATCCAAGTACACATCTGAGTATGACTGGCTTCCTCTGAGAACCCACAGGTAAGCTCTGCCTCAAAAGCCTGTGGTTATGGAGGGAATATTAGGAATAAGAAACACATTTTTCTGCTGACCTAGCATCTTCAAATAAAATTATAACGGTGCCCTTGATATATTCATAGAAAAATATTTGATGATGTTAGGGAGAAATATTTTGTGACAAATGACTGGTAAAGGCATGAAAAATTTAAAATAATGAATTTAGTAAATATCAATTGTACCAATAATATCAATTAGATTTAAAAATGATACATTCTGAACTTGTATTTTAACATATGTATATGTATTTTACTATACATGTAAAATGTGTCCTGGACACAATGTTGACATTTTATGTAATAGAGACATAATAGATAAGGACATTAGTTTAGGGGCAGAGACCTGGTCTCTGGTGCAACATGAGGAGGAGGGAACAAATCGAGGCCCTTGGATGCTGCTCCTAGGGAGGTCAGGTTTTCCAACTCCTCATTTTTCCCATGAGGACATGGGGCTCTACAAGAGGGTGAGTGGGGGATTACTTCCCTGAGCATTCTCAAAATATCTGAGTTATATTGAGGGCAATACCTACACAGAGATGATAAATACAAATTTTGTTCACATTTTCTTTCACATACAGAAGAGAAAAAAATAGCACATTTCACATAAAATTTAATGATAGTATGCATGTTTGTATTATAATATCCACTTAGCAACAATAAAAACAGAAACCTGTTCTGAGTTTGACTCTTGGACACAAACAGAACTTCTTAGAAAAGGTGCAAAGGCAGTTCTCTGGGAGTTACATGTACTGAAGCAAGAAGAGGGAACCACAGGCAAGGCCAGGAAACTCCTCCCAGCCCCTCTCTGTGTCTGTTCCTGGGGATGGCCCCTGAGCAACCCCTGGTGGTGGTGAGGGCCCCTCCTGTGCCCTCAGGGGAGGTTTTTGTCTGGGCTCACCCTGATTTCCCCTCACTGTGTCTTTTGCACAGTAATATGTGGCAGTGTCCTCGGGTGTCACACTGCTCAGCATTGAATAAACTTCGTTCTTCGAGGTGTCCCTGGTGATGGTGAGTCGTGACTTAAGAGTTGGGTTATAGTTTGTGCTTCCAGCACTATTTATCCAGCCAACCCACTCCAGCCCCTTTCCAGGGGGCCTATCGGATCCAGTGCACAGCTTAGCTGGTTAAAGAGGATCCAGAGATAGAGCATGTGAGGGACAGGGTCTGTGAGGGCTTCATCAGACCAGGTCAAGATTCCTTCAGCTGCACCTGGGACAGGACACCTGTAGACAAGGAGAACCACAGTGAGTCAGGTGCTCAGATGCATCATCCCCATTACCTTCATGTCTGAATCCTGAGACACTCACATCTGAAAACTGCCACCAGAAAGAGGAAGAACCAGGAGGTTTTCATGTTCTTATGGGTGATTTCTCTGACTTTCAGAAAATATTTTTCTGGAATGAGAAGCCTGAATTTAAGTCAATATGCCCTGTCATTACCTCATGTTACATAGGTGGTCATTTGCATGTGGGTAGTATCTTTCTGTGTAAAGATGAAAAGGGGGAGGAAGATTTTTTTTTTGGTGCTGCCCTGTGAGAGTTCAGCTGGAGTTGCCTCATCCTCTCCCAGTTCCCCTCTTTCTCTAAGCCCAGGTTCATATTCCACCACACAGGAATTATGCTCTGTGAGCTGATCAGGGAGGCAGATTTTTTCATGGATCATGGATGGCTTTGGAATAGGGTCAATGTGCCTCTATTCCCAAGGATGTATTTACATATCAAATACCACAAGTCCAGGCCCACAGACAATTGTGGAAAAATGTTTTCATACATCACTTTCCTTTTTCCCAAAGAACATTATCTACTCCAAAATTTTGAGGCAACAGCTAAAAGTTTGCAAAAAGAGTGAATTCCTAGAAAACTGGGTGTATTCATTTTTCTGTGAATAAGAGTGCTTTCAGTATATCACTAACTCAGGATAATATGCTGCCACCTGCAACAGCTTCATTCTAATGCATATTTAAGGTTAAATGTTGGTTTTAATTTGATAATATAAGTCTATTGTTAAGATTATTTTTGAAACATTCTAGACATTCATGTTTAGATAGCTACTCAATCTCAGTTTTGTGCAAGTCATGCACAGCTTCCTAATCCTTTACTTTTCTTTTTCAAACTGTATATCAGTAAGAAAATTATACATGGAACTCTCAGTGAGTGAGAACTTTTAATAATTCAAAACCTACTCAGGGTTAAAACAGAGATATCTAGTGGAAGGAGGTCAGCCACCTATATACAAAAAACTGTTGTTATGTACAAGGTATGCCACAAGTATCCAGTTCTAACACATATGATTATGGAATTTGAATTCAGTGAACTTTTCCCACTCCCTCAGGTGGACTAATATGCAAGAACCTTGGAAATAAACTTATACTGTGGATGGTTTTCAGAGGGTTTGAGAAGCCCATGGTGTGAGTGTAACAGAATTCCTTGAAAAATCACCTGAGAGCTGCTCTCCTGAGACCCTGCATCACTGAATCCTGGGAATGTATCTGAGCTTCTGTAAGTTAGTCCAGGTGGAGATCACAGCACAGCTCCATCCCCTCCTTGCTGTGTCACCCTGAATATGTGACCACAGCCCAATGTGCTTCAAGTTGAAAGGTAGTAAATTGGGAATTTCAGTAGTAATATTGTGTGAACTTCATAGGATTCCACTCATGTTAGATGTTACTGTCACTGTCATGAGTATTATTATATTCTTTCAAAAAACAATGGGCTTGTGTGAGCCCTTGTCTCTGACATGAATTTGGAAATATCACCTGCTTTCTTCTTGCCCCTGACTTGTCACACCTGTATGACAGGAGAAGGTCGACCAGAAATTAGCCTCATGATCAACACCTTTTTACTGACTGTCACCATTGACTGATTGTTGGAAGCTTTTTGAAAAAAAATAACAAAAACATGAACATCTTTACTGTCCACAAAGTGCTTAGGATGGGATAAAAGCCCAGTGAGTCTGCAGTCCAAGGCAACCACAGGGTCAACAGGCATCAAGTTCCAAATCAGTTCTAGCAGAGGATCCAGATATTGAGGGAGTTTCTTTGTCACTATAGAGAAGGTGTTAAGTAAACTGGGCTCCCAGACACACATTCCCTATAGAAACATCAGTTTTTCTTCTGGAATCATGGGGCTGCAGTGGATGTCTTGGACTTTAAGGATGGTACTTGTGACTGGGGACAGTAGGCTTTATTCAAAGCTGCCTCTAAAGTCAAGGCAGCTGCCACTCAAGGGGTCAGGTTCCTAGGTCATGATTCCTTGGGTTCACATTGGATCATTTGCTTTCTTTCTTTCTGACATTATAGCTTTATCACAAGAAGGTATCTCACAGGGCTTACATTAAACATTGGAAGAGTGAAATGAAAGTATGTGATTTTCTTCTAATATGCCCCACCATGGAAAATGCCTTTATGATATTTTTTTGTTTTTTTTAAAGAGCTTCCCACACACATAGGAATTTGGACACATTCCTACTAAAATGTTAGCATTTGTGTCAAGCCTAGTCTTCATTTAAGCAAAACACAACCTTCTTCACTCATGGATCTGATCTGGACTTTTTAGCAGATCTGACTGACTGAAGCTAATTTCTTTCTTCATCACATTTCCAAAGTATTTCAAGGTTAGGGTGGAAGCTGAATGCTGTTGGAAGAATGCAGACTAGTTCTACCATAAAGACATCCCCTCTGTCACCTCCTCAACAGTCCCCATGCAACACAACAATGAACTTTTACTTCATGTGGAGATAGACTGTTAGCATTAGACAGCTGAAAATATCAGCATATTTACTTGGGTGTATGCATTCTAGACAGTGCAGTGTCTTAGATTCACACCCTTTGCAGGCAAAACACCACAACTTAGTGGAATAAAACAAGAGGAATCTATACTTTCAAGATTAGGAGGCTAAATGTCCTGGAGAAAACTATGCACATGTCTATATGTAAGTGGATCCCTAATGCCTAAGCAGCTCTCTCCCTAACTAGGTTGTGAAAGTTTCCATTTCCCTTCGATCTTAAATCCCTATTTAACACTCCATAAATAAAAACATATTTATAACATTTTCAGCAATACCAGACGTAATGAGCTTTTACTCTATAAATATGCACAGTTAAAAGACAGTTAACCTAGGAGAAAACTTTGCCTAATTTTATCAGTAAATATCACACTCACTGAAACTGCCACTTACTAACCCACTAAAATAGCCCCTCCCTTACTAACTTGTTAAAACTTTCCATTCCCTCTTTCAAGATTAATGAGGGCTTTATCTAAGCCCAGGAGAAGTTGCTGCATTCTTCTTTCCCTACAGAATTAAATGAAAATAGTGGAAAGTGACCTGAACTTTGGATGCCCACAGGACATAGAGAGTATTGTGAGAGAACTGAAAATGTGCACAAACAAAAGGGAAAAGGCATACCAGACATGAAAAAAGCAAAATGTCTGACCGTGATAAATTCCAGCATCATCACAAGTCAATCCTTCACTATTTCCAAATCAATTAGTCAATAATAATAACCAACTTGCAATGAAAAATTTTAACAAGGACAGTGTCAGTGATTATAACCAACATGAAATCTTTACTTTGAAAGTTTACTAACTTTCCCTAATGTTTCAATAGCCCTAAAATCCATATCCAGAGTCCCCCTGTGTTTAATCCAGTAAATGTCCCTCACCTTTCCTGCTGAGGAAGACAGTTCTGAGTGTAGTATTATCCTCCTGTCTTGAAGAGGCTAGCCCTTATTAAATAAAATATTTCTCATCTCAAAATCTCAGTATTTACTAAATGGATCTGTGTGCATCAGGCAAGAACTCACTTTTATTTACTACAGCTTTATTGAGATATATTCACATACCCTACAATCATCAACAATATGCAATCAATTGTACACAGTAACATAATATAGTTGTGCATTCTCACCAGAAACATTTATTTCTATTTTTTACTGTGAACTTTAATCTATGTACCTAACAGTGACCACATTCAAAGTATGAATCAATTTTTGAATGTTTTCCTTACTCCAAAAAATAAAAGTAAAAAAGAACAGCTAAAATATTCTATCCCCACACCCCACCCTATTTTTCATTTAATTTTGTCCCCATATTTCTAATAATTAGTCTGCACAGTGGAGGAAGATAGTGTGAGCCTCAAGGATTTCACAATCACACACCCACAACATGAAAGCTTTACAGTTATATAATCATCTTCAATAATTAAGTCTACTGGGTTGCATTTCAACAACTTCTGGTGTTTTTCTCTCACCCTTTCAGCACACTAAAAATTGAAAAGGAATATCTATACAGTGCATAAGAATAACCTCAGAGAGACCTCTCAACTCCAGTTGAAATCCCTCAGCCACTGAAAGTATTTTGTTTCATTTCTCTTCCCTTCCAGATAATTTTCCAATTAAATAATGATTTTGCTCTGATGGAAGAGAGGAACACAAGGACAATGGAGACCAGAAAATTGTTTGGTCTTTTTTGTTATTCAACACCAGAAACCCAAGAATTCCTCCATTAGTTTGTTCACTTTATATGAAGAGCAAAGTAGGCTGACATATAGATATAGGTGAATACAACGGTGGTAATTAATTATTTGGCTAGTTGTTCAGGGACCTGGGAGCAGCAATTCTGGATTATCACTTAAACAGAATAAGCTAAACAAGTCTGTCTCCCATTAATATCAGTCAGGGAAGTTCCACTGCAGAACTGGTGCAAAGGGATGCACAGGATGCTCAATTGATATCACACAGCAGTCATTCTTAGCAGCATCAGGGGCTTCAAGGGTGGGTCCTTGAGAGACCAGCAAAGGTATCAGGGAAGTGGCAATGCATGAGCTGCTTATGGGTTTTCAGGACAGTGTATATCCTGAAATTCAGCAGATTTTAAAAGGCCATGGACATGAGATGTAGGTGGGATAGGGGTGAGAAAAATGGATCTGTGTATTTTTTTTTTCTGATGTAGATTTCTCAATAATTTTCTTGCATCTGAACCCTGAATTCTTCATTATTTTTCCACATCTGCTCAATGCTTTTAAGATGATTCTCCACTGACACTGGCTTCCATTTATTGAGTCTTTACACATTATAAAGACAAGCTACATTTAGTGAGCACTTTCACTGAATCAGTCAAAATACTGTGACTGCTTGATAATACCACTTTCAATACTTCCACTAGCACTTTAAAATTTTGTATATTGATATATGAATATTGGAAAATTCTCAACAGTTTTAGAAAAAAATCAAAGATCACATGTCAAGCAAGCAGAGAGTCAACATTAGGGCATCTTTTTTTCCCCTCATTAGAAGGCAATTTTCCAACTACATCACTGACCCCTCAAACATCTTTGTTGCCCATACTGATCCTGATGTGAATATTGTCATGGCCAGGCCAAGGCTAAGGCACAATAAGGAAGCAGACTTAAGAAAGGGGGTAATAGATATGAATGTGTTTTGTTGTGATTGAAAAGGTTGGCTCTCCATGTCCCCATGAGTCCAGGCAAATGTGTCCCTGAGGAGCAGAGCCAAGGGCTGGAGAAAACCAGGCAGACCCTATTGCTCAACTCTATTTTTTTTGTGAATTATCCATCCAAGCAGTCACCATAAACACCTCTGAGTCTGCCAACTCCCAGGGAATAGGCTGCAATGAATGGGTAATGGTTATTGCAGTGGATCATCATGGAATAAAAACTGTGCCAGTATATCCAGGGACACGTATCCATCACCTGTGCCATATCCAAGAAAGATGTCTCTGAAAATGAGCTTCACAATGATGTAGAACATGGCCATTCATTACTGTTTAGGAGACACCCAGTAAGAGAAAGGCAGTGTGAGCCCAGACACAAAATTCCCTTGCAGGTTGGCAGGAGTAGTATGGGCTGCAGGGGGCACCCATGAACCACCAAGCAAGTGAAGACGGTGCAAGTAGGACCTGGAAAGGGGCTTCTTGGTGAAGTCAGGGGTTTTATCTCTTCTGCTAGCTCTCATATTCACAGAGGACACAACTTTGTTCTTTGTAGCTCTAATTTCACACATACTCAAAATAGTCTACAAAGGCAGAAGTGGCATTCTCTGTTTTCAGTTGTGAATTATATTCAGTAAAGGAATATTTCTTCAATGATTTCTTTTTAACAAATTTTAATAGAAGACAGAGCAATGAGAAAGCTGTTTCCTAAATGCAGGTGTAATTCCCAAATCATTTTGAGGCATGCTTGGCTTCCCAGGATGTGCTGAAATGTGTGGACCAAGCACACATCTGTATGTCTGGCTTCCCTATGAGGATCATCATGTAAGGTCTACCTTCAGAATCTGTGGCTGTGTGGAGAGCATTAAGCATTCACCATGACTTTTATGCTGACCCACCTGTTGCTCTGAAAATAAATGGGAGCTTTATACTATATTTATAAAAAATATTTGATTATTTTAGCAGAAAATAATATACTAATAAATATTTGGCCCATGTGTGAAATAGCAAAAGAGTGTCTAAAATAAATATAAATGGTATCAGGAATTCACTTTGTATGAAAATAGTTTACATTGTGATACTGTCTTTTAACATTTATATACATATGTATGCATATGTAAAAATATATATATATATATTTTGAAAACCTGACTGTATTTCTGTGTCCATGTGTGTGTGAAACAAGGGTGGCTTTTACTGTATGGAATTCCCATATGGTCATAATTTATAGGGTTCATAAAATAAGTGTGGGGGTCTGTTCCTCAATCTCACATTTAACCCATTTTTAACAGAGATGGAGGGAGCAGAGGGAGGCACTTGTGTGATGCAGTCATGTCTCTACCAAGATTTCCCACATGCTTGTTTTTCCCCTAATGGCAGGGTCTCTACAGGATGGTAAGTGTGTGCAATTTGGTCTAGGTATTCACAGAAAAGTTATAGAAATGAGAGAAATAATGGTAAATGCAAGCTTTGTAACACTTTCACACAAATTCAGAAGGGGAGAAATATCTAGAAATTACATTTGAATTAACATTACATATAATGCATATTTTTATATGTATATATTTATACACACACATAGTGAGTAACAATAATAATATGTTCAGTGGATACATCGCAGCACTGGTTAGAAAAGATATAAAAACAGTTCTTTCTGGGTAACATACATTGAAGCAAGAAGTTGGAACCCCAGGCAAGGCCAGGAAACTCCTCCCAGCCCCTCTCTGCACCTGCCCTGGGGACAGCCTCTGTGTGCCACCTGGTGGTAAAGAGAGTCCCCTGCAGCCCAGCCCCCACCTGTGCCCTGCAGGGGAGGTTTGTGTCTGAGCTCACCCTGACTTCCCTTCACTGTGTATCTTGCACAGTAATATGTGAGTCTTCAGTTCTCAGGTTGCTCAGCTTTAAATAAAACTAATTCTTGGAGGTGTCCCTGGTGATGCTGAGTCAGAACTGAAGTGTTGGGTTATAGTATGTGCTTCCACCCCTCCAGATTCCACCAACCCAATCCAGCCCATTTCCTGGAGCCTGGTGGATCCATTGCACACCACAGGTGGTTAAAGAGAATCCAGAGACAGAGCAGATGATGGACAAGTTCTGTGAGGGCTTCACCAGGCCTAGTCCTGACTCTTGTAGCTGCTCCTGGGACAGGACACCTGAGGGAATTCAGAACCACAATGAGTCATGTGATTAGATGCATCATCTTCATTATGCATATCATAAATTGTAGATAAATCACTAAAACATTTTAAATAGTAGAATACAGTATACACTAAGAAGAACAAAAAAGAAATAAATGACCTAGGAATGCTATGCACCCCCCTCCTCACACTTGAGATGTGCCCCAAGCCCCTGTTCAAGGTAGGCTTTTTAATCAGTATTGCAAGTGTGAATAGCAAAGATGCAACTTGTTCTTTAAAATCCAGTAAGTGAGGGCCTCACAGAAGAAGGTTGACTTCCCTTGGTAACAGTTCCTAGGCCAGGAGATGAAGCCCAAGACCCTGACAAGGAGCCCCTCCCCAGTCTTCCTCTACATCTGCCATGGAATGACCCTGCATTAACCCCCTCTTCCCTCCCTCCAGGCCTGACAGTTCTTCCTCTTGCTCAATACTCAGAGCATGCAAATAACGGGTGTCCTGGGAACTGGGGATGTTCAGGGACAAAGCCCACTGGGTCTGACACAGAAGTGAATAATAGAACTGTCAAGGAGTTACATAATATATCTCAAATAATTTCTTGATATTTTATATTGATTTATGACATTGATATCTTGTAGAAATTAGACAATTAATTAGAAGAAACTGATATGCCATAATTTTTAAAGCTGAGTTTTTTCCACCATCATTTCTTAGAAAGTTTTGAATCCTTCATTTTACAGAGTATCTGGGCTGAAACATGGGTTGAGTTTGAGTAGAGGGGGAGGGAGATGCAGTGGATAGCTTTTTAACAATTGCTGCAGTCTCTTGTGCCTTTATTTTCAAAATTCCATTTTAACTCTGAGTGAGCCAAAAGTACAGATAAATATACAGCTTAGTAAATAAATAAAAGCTTTCCAAAGGTTTATCTTCCACAAGGTCAGGAAACAGAATTTGGCCCTAATCTCCAGGAGTCCCCACATGCCTCATCTCCATCACAGCTCCTCTACCCTGGAGCTGCAGCCACATGCTTCATGCTTTATGCTTCATCCCCCATGGTGCATCTGTAAACATGAAAGTTCTGTATTTCATTACTTTTCCTCCCTTTTGAAGATATTTAATCTCCATGTCCACAGTCCTAACTTTTCCATAAACCCTGCCTGTTTTCAAAATGCCTAGGGTCTTATCCAGATCTATTAATAACAACAGATACTGTAAGTTTTCTCTATGTCAGACACTGTGTCAAGCATGAATTAATCCTTAATGCAAACACACACTCATCCTCAAGATCTGACAAATAAATCAATTCCTACTTATCTTTCATCTGCATTTCCCACTTCTGAGGAAGCATAGGGGTTGGCTTCAAGGTTTTTTAGATTGTCCTCTTGATTTGATTTCAAATTGTTTCCTAAAACTTCAGCCTCACTCTAAAGAGATCTAATTGTCCACCTCTATTTGTTCAACTCTGTTCATCAGTTCAGCAGTAGCTGTTATAAAAATCCCATATCTCAGTGGAATACAAATGAAAAATGAAAGGTCAGTAGCTTTTCCACCTTTGAGTTAAAGTGTTCTGGAGGAAAGTCATAGTAAGAAGTGGTATCTGGTTCATGCCAATACGCAGAAACCCAGACACCCACAACATTGTAACACAGCATCCTCAACAAGTGAAAAGAAATGTAGGTGCAGAATGGGAGAGAACTTGGGGTTCCATGTGGACTGTACATGTAGCTGAGCACTTTCCATTTGGCATAGTAGATCATATGACTCTCACTGATAGTTGTATCAGGGGCTGGAATATATGTTACCTGGGATCCCAGGAGAAAGGGAAACAGGTTTGTGTGTGAACAGGATGGATCTACACACTAAGCTAGTGTCACCCCCCCAAGCCCCACAATCAATCTCTCTCACTCATATACACAAACACAAATACACATAAACAGTATCTGTTTTCTTTTGGGAAGTACTAACCAGAGGTTTGAAAATGTCTTTCAAATGATATTGTGCTTAAGGGCAAGGGGTTTGGGCAATGAGATGTTCAGTGTTCAGTACAGAGGGCTGCACTTTCTTTGTGTGGAACATCTTCAGTTGGGTATGAAATGTAGAGCAACATGAGTGGATGTTTCCTGTGAAACTGAGGAATAAAAAAGCACTGCTTGTGGCTAATTCAGTAAAAGTCTTGTGAAAACCTCCCAGGCAGTACAATCATCCAAAACCTGACAAATATGAGAGAGTCTGGAGGTCATAGCTGGCCAAAGTTGCTGTGAACATCAGTAGGAAGGGGAAGATGGGGTGAGGAGAGCAGCTAGAAACATGGAGCCCATTTGTAAAGCAGATCGCAATATGATGGTAACAGCGTTGGCAGAAGAGCCCTCCTGGCTCTGGGGAAAGGAAGAGATAGACAAGCATGGAGCCAAGGGGGTGCTCCCTTGGCAGAGGAGGGGATGGAAGTCCTGTGGAGGGAACAGTAGGCAGCCAGAACTAGGGGTCAACACAACCCTCATGCTTCCAGGCACCAAAACAGGTGGTGACATGACAGAGAAGGCAGAGACAGTGGCCATGATCAGGCACTGGGGTGGGACATGGAGGGGAGGGGAGCTCAGGTGTGCATACTGAGGACAGAGAAGAAGGGACACCAGCCTGGACTCTCCAGAGGTGGTTCTGTAGGAGCAGGCTCAGAAGAAAGGTCTCACAGACTTGTGTCTGGGTGTCAATCAATACATTAGAGAAAATTAATAGATTCTTCCCCAACTGACAGAAATCACAGGATCACAGAATGAGAAAAGAAATGCAGGAGCTCCTGGAGATGAAGTTCTGGATTCTGGCATTAGCCCCTCCTCCCCTTATCCTGACCATGCCTCTCCTCTGTCCCACATAGTTTGGAAGAGGAAAGAGCCTCAGAACAGTTATGAGTGTCTTAGTGGAGCTGGATGACAATGATGTCATTTGGGAAAATATGATTTCTTGTTTTGTGATTGTGCTGTAGTAAAATTTTAGTACATTTGATCTTCTTTCATATATAAATATGTACAGAATCTATGGCAAGGAGATACCATTGTAACCTCTAAAGATGGGTTGGACAACATGTCCAAAGGCACATGTCTGTGAGAGTGAGCTTGGTGTCTGGCGCATGCTCCTCATCCTTGGACCCCACTGTGTCCTTTGTCCAGCTGCAGACCAGACTGGGGCATACCTGCTGAGATTTGCAAAACCCCTCTTTGTGTAACTAGGACATTTCATGATTTTGAGGAATCCTGTTGTTTACATAAAGAATGCAAAGAAGACCAGGATTCACGCAGATGTACATAAAGGAGTCTGGAATTTCACAGGTTTTTCCTTCTATATCTCTCCATCCTGTTGATTTATCCATTTGTGTACATGTAGCAGGATTATTAATCTATAATTCACATATGATGTTCTTCACATATATGTTTATAATTTGTGCACACTGTTAGCATCATTTTAACATAAAGAATTCCAAAAGTATTTAACTGTCCTTCTGTGTTTCCTAACTCTTGCCTCTTCCCTCCTCTCCAGCCCATGATTGTTCTTCATTTTATAAGCCTTAAAGAATCAAAAATTATATTCCAAAATATTCACACCTAGTCATATAACTCAATATTTTAAACTATATTCACAAAGAAGAGCCACCAACACCAGAGTCAAAATTAAAGTTTTCATCACTTCTAACATGAACGATATAATCACTATGTATCATCTTTCTATCCTTCCTTCTCCCGTCTTGCCCTAATTAACACATAAGGAACTTTAACTCTTTATAGATTTCAATATGCTTGCCATTCATATGAAAGAAATTACACAATGTGTGGACATTCTTGACAGGCATATTTAAGATTCATAATATATCCAAGATTCATCCTTCAATGTATTAATATTTCATTTTTTAAAATCAATTATTTTGCTTTTTCACAGGTTAATCATATTCATGTTTACAATTGAGGTATATTTACTAAATTTGCAATTTCTAGCTAAAATCACTATCAAATATCATCATATATTTTTCATTACCTGAAATCAAATTCTGTGTTAGGAACATAATCCCCATTTGCTCATGAATCAGATAACCACTTATTTACTTACTTTATCTATGACTTGCTTACTTTAGGCATTTCATGCAGTTGAAATTATACAATATTTTTCTTGTGTATTGGCCTTATTTTTCAAAACCCATTTCAAGGTTCATCCATTTTTATCATATATCAGAACTTCTTCCCTTGTAGAAGTGAATAAGGATCCATTGTGTATTTATCTCACAGTTTCTTTATCCATTCATCTGTTGATGGACACAGGGATGTATTCTACATTTTGAGTATTGTGATTAACTCTACTTTGAACACTGGTGTGTGAATATATGTTTGATTCCATGTTATCAACATTTGGGGTATATATCTATAGAACTAGCTTAGCAGGGTCATATCATAATTTTTTGATTAATTGCTTGAATACTTGCAAATCAGGTCATGAAGTTTTGCCTCTCTGCTTTCCTTGAATATATTTAGAGATTTTCCTGGTTTGTTTATGGCTGTGAAACTTTGAGTTTATTCTGTACATAATGCAAAGCACAAGAAAAAATTCCTATGTATCTATATGTCTATCCAGTATTTCCAGCAACATTTGTTGAAAAGCATATTTTTATCCATTGAATGTTTTTGTCACCAGTGTCAAAATAGTGGATCATAGGTAAGTGGATTCATTTCTGGACTCTGAACTCCATTTAATTGATCTGTATGTCTATCCTTCTTTCAGCTACTCATTTCCTTAAAAAAAAACAAAACTTTTGGTTGTAATAAATTTTAAATTGACAAGTGAAAAACATATTATATCTTTAATTTATATTATATTTTGGCTATCACTGCTCTCTCACAACATCTGATTTGTAAGATCAATTTCTTGTTTGTATAAAAAAAGTCAGCAGAAAATGTTGTAAAAATTCTGATGAAATAGATCACTTTGGGTGTAGTATAATTTTATTAAGTATTCTGTTACATTAACATGAAATATGTTTCCATTCAAGTCGTGCTGAAATTAATTCATCAATATACTATAGATATCAGATTATAAATTAAGTACATTTTATTAAATTTGTTCCTATGTATTAATCATTTTATTCCTTGATGCTCTTTTAAATACTTATTTTAATTTAATTTTTGGAGTTTTCATTGCCGGTGGATAGAAATACAACCAATTTTTGTACATTAATCTTGATTTCTGAAAACCTGCTATACTCAATTACTATTTCAAATAGATATTTGTGGAATCCTGTGGATTTTCTTAATGTGTGATTATATACACTTTGAAATAAGATCTTGTTACTTCTTATTTGCAATCTGTATTCATCTGATTTCTTTTTCCTCCCTAATTGCACTGGGTATAATCTTAAGTACAATGCTGAATGCAAGTGGCTACAACTGAATCCTTCTCTTGTTGATCTTTGGGAAAAAAAAAAAAATCAGCATTAAGAATGATGTTAGCTGTCAGTTGTTTTGTAAATACCCTTTAAAGGGTTAAGAAAGTTTCTTTGATTCAAATATTGTTGAGAGCTTTTCTCATAAGAGGATGCTTGATTTGATTTAATGGTATTTTACAGTCTAATGAGATGTTCATGTGATTTTACTTTTTATTCTTTTGATTTACAGTATTATGTTAATTGATGTGTGATAAATCAACCTTACATCCCTGGGATAAACAGCATTTGTCAATAGCACATAATTATTGTATATGGTACTGAATTTTTCTGTCTTGGGTTTTGTTGAGGGTTTTGTTCCCATATTCATAGGGAGATATTACTTTGTTGTTTCCTTTGTTCAGATGCATTTTTCTGGTTTTACTGCCACCAAATATGGGCTGTAGAGAATGAGTCGGGAAGTGTTCACAGTGTTCATTTCTCTTCTATTTTTGCAACAGTTTGTAAAGAATTGTGATTAATTTTTCTTTAATGATAGCTAGACTACTGATGTGAAACTGTATTCGCCTTTGTTTTCTTTCTGGGTAGTTGGGATTACTGATACAATCTCCTTGCATATAATATGTTATGTCTAATCAGATTAATTAATTTGGATTCAGTTTTATTATTTTGTATATATCTAGGAATTTTGCCATGTCATCTAATCTTTCAAATTTTTCATAAAATTGTTTAAAGTGTTCTTTGTGATTATAATTATTGCTATAATGTTGGCAGGAATCTCACCCCTTAACTAGTCATTCCAATAATTCTGATACCACTGCTATTTAGAATCTGAATTTGAACATGTCTAGTTATTCATTTTAATTTCACTTTTGAGACAATTCATCTGCAGAATTTAAATTTGGTACTCTTAAAATATCTATTTCTTTATTTATATTAATTATTGTTACAGTGCTACCATTATATCTTCCTTTATTTTAATCAAGATTTCCTTTAGATTTGTGGAAACATTTATAATTTTTCCACATTATAACTATGTTTCCACAATATAAACATAATGAGAGTTTGACACAAATGTTCCAATGTATCTAGCACATGTTCCCTCTTTAATTTGCCTTACCAAAATTTTTGTTAGAAGTGTCCTGTGGTGATATTTTTTCATGTCTGTATTGCAACCTCACACCATTTTCTACCAATGTCCCATCTATCACTGGAAATAAATTCGTTAGTGCCTTTAAAACTAATCAGAATAAAGAAGGGACTTCTAAGGACCCCTGAATTAATCCAGAAAACTCATCCTTAGGATTGGGTTCCTCTAAGAGTACTGCTGTTACAAATTTTGTTTTAGTCAGGTTTCTCCAAAGTGACAAAACCAACAGGATATCTCTATTTATGTATGTATGCATTATGTGTGTGTGTGTGTGTGTGTGTGTGTGTGTGTGTGTAATATATGATTTATTTTAAGGAATTGACTCATAGAACTGTCATAATTATTATTGTTGGAATTCCATAGGGCAGTCAGAAGGTTAGAAATTCTGGTAAGAGTTTATGTTAAAGTCTTCAGTGTAAAATCCAAATGGAGGAGACCGGCAAGATTCCACCTCAGAGAGTAGTAGAAAGTGAGTCTTGCTCTATGGCCTCAGTGACTGCGTGATGCCCACCCTCATGACTGGGGTCAATCACCTATTTTTAAAGTCACATAATTGTCTATGAAAATCAAATTACAAAAAAACTGGGCTGAAGAGACCAACAGGGACTAAAAGAGAAGTGCTGCTGCCCCAGCTTTGGGAAAGGGCAGGCCCATCCTGGTGTTCAGACAGAGTGGGACGTTAACCCTGGTGACTGTCGCCCATGTGGTCCCAACCCTGGTATTTGTAGAGAGTAGGAACAGCTCCTTAAGTTTCAGTGAAGTCTTGGTTGCCACCAAAGAGTTCAGGGAGAAGCCCCTCACGCGCCCCTCACCAGGCGGTCCGGGGTCTTTGTGACGCGGCGGCGATGGCCACAGACACAAAGGGAAGGCGAGGAGGGGAGCGAGGGTCTAAGCCCGCCAGGGACCGCCCGCCTGCCTCGCGACCCCCGCCCACCGTGCACGTGCTCACGCTCGCTCCCAGCCTCTGTGTCCCCCACACGGGTGCGCCCCTCTCGCGCCCGCGCCCCTCACAGGCGCGCGGACCCCTGACTCGGTCCTGAGCGCGGCGGGCCGGGGCCTGGTGGGCGCTGCGGGCGGCCGGGGGGGATGCTGAGCGGCCGCTTCCCGGCTCTGCGGCATCGTCAGCGTTGGCGACGTGGGGCTCCCGGCGCGCGGCTGGATGTCCCGGGCCTGCGCTCCCTCCCCGCGCTTCCTGCCGTCCAGGGGCGCTGGCCATGGCCGCCTTGGCCGCTGAGGCGCAGCTCCACCTGCCCGTCGCGCCCCCGCTCGCCGTCTGCTGCTACACGTCAGTGCTTCTGCTCTTCGCCTTCTCTCTGCCCGGGACCCGCGCGTCCAACCAGCCCCTGGGAGGCGGCGGCGGGAACTGTCCCGGCGGTAAAGGCAAGAGCATCAGCAGCTCAGAATTAAATGTCAGGGAGTCTGATGTAAGAATTTTATGAAATATCAGGTAAATATGGAGGAGTCTGTAAAGAAGACAGAGGTGGTTTGAATTGCATGCCAATTTCAGTGACATACAAATTACATTCCCATCTGTGGATTAAATGGGGACACTTATCAAAATGAGTGTTTTCTCAGAAGGGCTGGTTGTAAGCAGCAGAAAGAGATAACAGTAGTAAGGAGAGGACCGTGCTTTGATAATTGCTCTGGATCTGGAGAAGGAAAAGAAGATGGGTCAGTGACAGAAGTTCACAGAAGACTTCTGTGAACCTTCAAATACAAAGCCAAGTGTGATGAAGATGCAGAAAATGTTGGGTGTGTATGTACTATAGATTGTAGTGGATACAGTTTTAATCCTGTGTGTGCTTCTGATGGGGGCTTCTATAACAACACCTGTTTTGTGCTGGAAGCATCTTGTATAAAGCCAGAACAAATTGATATATGACACGTTGGTCATTGTACAGACACCGATGACACTAGTTAGTTTGGGAAGAAAGATGATAGACTACAGTATCAACCAGACGTGAAAGATGCAGGTGGTCAAAGAGAAGATGTTTATATGGGAAAACACATGCCTTGCCCTGAAAACCTCAGTGGTTACTGCATCCATGGAAAATGTGAATTCACTTATTCCACTCTGTAGGCTTCTTGTAGATGTGAATCAGGCTACACTGGACAGCACTGTGAAAAGACAGATTTTAGTATTTTCTATGTAGTGCCGAGTAGGCAAATGCTCACTCATGTTCTCATCGCAGCAATTATTGGAGCTGTACAGATTGCCATCATAGTGGCCATTGTCATGTGCATAACCAGGAAATGCCCTAAGAACAACAGAGGATGTTGACAGAAGGAAAACCTGAGTCATTTTACTTCAGACACATAACTGATGTCTTTTATACATACACTGACCATGTGATGTACATTTATGATGTCTTTTTTAAGTAATGGAAATATTTATTTCAGAGGCCTTATTTTCGGACATTTTTAGTGTAGTAGTACTGTTGGCACATATTTATAAATGCTCAGTGACAACAGTTTTGGACTCTAGTAGACTTTGTTTTATGGTTTTAAATACAGAAGTTGATTTCATGAATTTGTAACACATGGCAATTCTAAGACTTGTCCATTACCCTTGGTATGTAATATTTTTGCAAAGATGGACCACTTCACAGATGGTCATCAGGTCATACCCAGTGTTTCCACAATGACCACAACAAATAACAAAGCATGAACTCTAAAGGTAAAGATGTTTACGGATTACATTTCTTACAAAAAAAAAAAAAAAAATTAGAAGACACTGTGTTTAAATGGATATCTAAATGTTTTTGAGATTTAGTAACTGATTTTTTGGACACTGCCAATTGCATGGACTGTAAAGCTGTGTGTATTTAGATGTAAGATATCTGTAAGATATATGGACTGGAATTTGATGATTTCTCTCTTTTAGGAAAAAAAAAACTCTTCTAACAATTTGAAAAAGTATCTGGTGGTAATGATGGAAAGGAATGCTGGAAATTAGATTTAGATATTGTGAAAATAGATTATTTAACAAGCAGATTGGAAAAAAGCCCATTCAGTTAAACTACTTTAATATGCATTCATTTGTAAAGAAAATATTTGTTTTAACATAAACGAGTTGTATCAGTGTTTGTGATTAAAATGCAAAAAATGAATGATTGTTAATGATTGGTGCTCTTAGAGTGAGCTTAAAAATTGTCTAAGACCTCTATCCAAATTTGTACTATAGTTGTAGGTATACTAATAGATTGCTGGTGTTTAAAGATCTGAAGTGTGAGTACAAGGTATTCAGCTATTTAACATGTAGTTTAGATATTCAAAAGTATGCATGTAGAATTTAAAAATATGTTCAAAATTAAACATTAATTTTAATATTTGATTTGGAGAAGCATGTTAAAACATAATGATTTCATTATAAAAAAAGAAAAATAAAGAGTTCATGGAGAAAGTGGCCACCATGCAAGTGTGTGGATAATGTGGGGCTGCTGCTCCAGCTGGATGGGAGGACATACCATCCCTCTACACATTACTCTCGAGTCTTGTAATCTAGCAGAAAGTGTCTGTTTTTTGGTTTGTACATGCTTAGGAACTATGAACTCTTTTTTTGCCTTCAAATTACTTCATTCTGCATGGGAGATGTATATTCCATACTTTTATCACAGCTGTATTTTGGAAGCATGTGTCTTCTTTTCCAGGTTTCCCAGTTCCAAAGACAGAGAGGAATCTTCCCCTTGATGGAAAATGTCCATACATGATGCATATGGGATTTTTACATAGATTTGTTACTGAAATGGCATAAGGTACTTGGGATGTTGTAATGGTGTGAAAGTAATTTATACCTGGGAAGGACCAGGCTTTTAGTGTCCAGAGGCCACATGGTTATGTATTAAGTCATGACCCCTGTAGATATGTTCATGTCCTAACCTCCAGTCCTATGACTGTGAAGACATTTGTAAATAGGATCTTTGAAGATCTTGTAACTTAAGATGAGAGAAAATTGGATTAGGCCACACCTGTATACTGCCCTAATCATATATTAATAGCATCCTTATGAGGAGAGGTATTTGGAAAGAGTTATAGATGACTGAGGCAAATACAGGTAGAGAGAAGGGTGCCATGTGACAAAGGAAGAGACTAATTAAGGCAAAACCTGTTGGATTGTTCAAATTAAAATGAGTTAAAGAGACAATAAATCTTGAATGACCAGGAGACGTGCACTGTACTGAACCTTTTCAGTTTTCCCCTGAAGAAGAATATACATGTCATATCTGAAGGGAGCTGGAAGCAGCACATTTCAAGATGTTTCTCAGGGAGGGTTCCTGATGAAATCACTCAGGAGATGACCTGTACAGGATTGTGTAGATGACAGTGACCTCTAGGGGATGGTGTGGGTAGCACAGGCTGCTTTGACTGGGGTCTTCTTCGGTTACTTTTCTGTCCTACCGAGGCTTTGTGCAGTGAAAATATTCCAAATAGCCTTCCAAATAATAAAAAACAAAATATTTTGTTCTGTGAAAAGAATGGGAACACAAGGACACAGAGGTGAAAAGATTTATGTTGTCTTATGACCCTGATGATGTGGAGGGTTTTCTTGACAATGAAATCATTGATTCTGCCTGGAATCTCCTTTGCAGCCTGAATTGTCAGTTGTTATGTATCAAGTGTACTTTACTCATCAACCCCGTCCTCTCTTTCCACATGAAAATCTAGGAGTCCTGAGGTGTGCAGAACAATCAGCATGATATCTGGACAGAAACCACTGTTTCCATCATGTTAGCTCTAATCATTCTCTCTATAGGCAAACAGAGCCTGAAATGCTCCCACAGAAATAGGATGGAAACAAACTCTGCATATCTCACTGAAAATATGGAGCTCTGCATCTACTATACTCACAAGCATACAGACTCAATCTCATATGCCAACACTCCTGAGGCAGGACACTTATCTGCTAAAACAGGGCAGGCAGGGACCAGGGAAGAGGATCCATCACTTCCCATCCACTCATTGCCCTGTAGTTACCTGAGCTCAGGGAAAAGATGCTGGGATTTCCTTTGAGAACTGTTCACAAAAATTATCTAGGAAAGTAAGGTTATCAAATTATAGTCTTTGGAGACAATGCTTATTTTATGAGCAATGCATGAGTCAAAATTCATTTTAGCAATAATTACAAATTTCAATTAACTGGCATTATTTCATTTTATGTCATAGTCACAAACTGAAAAGATTTACAAGGAAGAGTACAAAGGGACTAAAACCATACACAACATGCATGATTTTACCAAACAACATTTAACTAAAGGAGTAAGACATACAATAAATCACATGGCATGTATTCATTTGTAGTGTTCATATAAAACTGTCCATGGGTTGGTACCATGATAAACATGCTGGTCAGCCCTGCCTGAAGGAGGACGAGGGCCCCACTGGGAGCTGATGAGAGTAGATTTCTTGGTCTGCAGGCTGGTTGCATGGGTGTGTTCAGTTGTTAAATATCCATTGAACATTATTACCCTCTTGAATTCTGCATTATATATATGTCCCTTAAAATTTAATACAAGCTTATGTATTTCTTAGTTGTGCCACAGAGCTTGCACAAACTTTCCATATAATGAAAATAAGGAAATATTCATGGAATCAGCATAACTTTGATCCAGAAAACTAGCAAAGTTGTAGGAAGAAAAGGGAATTACAGATCTATGAATCTCATGGAATTAGCTGTAGAAAACCTAAAGGAATATTCAGAAATGAAATGGATCATCTATAAAAATAATGATATATCTTTACCAATTATTTCTATAGATAATATTACAGTACATTAATTTTAACATTTAAAATTCAACAGAACAAATTCATCTAATTAAGGGAAATGTCATGTAGTTATCAAAAATAGGAATAGTGGTTGACATTTAAATAAAACTATCTACAAATAGAGGTCATACTTCAAATGGTAAATAATTAAAGCATGATTTAGAAGTCATGAATGTGACAAGCATGGCTTGTAAGAGGCAACATATTCAATATGTTGAATGTAAAGGAATCAGAAAGTCAGAAATGTCAAAATAGAAATAGAAAATGCATTATTTACCTGTAACATATTTCTGTTCACGTAATGGAAATAGAGAAACTACAGAAACCTCAAGAGAATTATTAAAGTAGTCAATAATGTAACAAGGGTAATAATCCTTGTTAATTATTCTGCAGACAAGATTAAAAGAAACACAAAATCAGTTGTATATCTTTATATCATCAACAAAGACATAATTTTAAAACAAAGTCCTCCCAACTGACAAATGATTCAAAAATATCAATTACCTAGAAATCAAAACAATACCATAAAAAAAATCTCAAAAGCTGCAAAGTTTAATGCAGGAAATCAGTGGAGTTGTAAGTAAAGGTAGAGTATACAATATTCAATTATTTGAAAAATCTTTATTTAAAAATTGCACATTTTGAAAATTCTATTGACAAACCTAAAGTAAAATCAATCACATTACCTCTACATTACTGACATACACTTTAGAAAATTATCAACTTGATTTAAATCTTTTTGGAAATCCTTGGGGTCTAGAATAAACTGTAATAATTTAAGAAGATATAGTAAAAGAAAAGAAAATAATAAAATAAGTCAATAGGATTACCAGAACACAACCTTTAAGGTTATGTGCATGTTACAAATATAGACATATTGACCAACTCTTTCAATAATTTTCTATCTTCAGGGACTTGGCCACAGTGGGCTCACATGTTAGTGAATTGCCCAGTAACACATACAAAGGATGATGCATCTCTCTGATTCAGGACACCAAATGCCCTCACAGCAGGGAGGGGTCCTAGGTCCAGCCCTGCCTTCAGGTGACATAAGCCTGGGCACAGACAGAGACAATCTCCTGCCTCCACAATCCATGCTGACCACTTACCAGTCTTCCCACTCCCTGAATCTAATGCCATTGGTCTCAATATTCAACCTAAATTTTGGTGTATGCAGGACCACCTTGTTTCTATGATGTGCTCACCAATAATGCAACTGGGGACAGGTTTCCTAGATGATGATACGCACACCAGGGCTTCCTTCTCTGATTTTGGTGGCTAACTGGCTCTGCTGCCTGAGGACCAGCATGAACTCTGAGCTGAGCTATTTTGTGCTGCATTTTCTGAGTTCTAATGAACGTCTGTTATAGATTTAGCTGAGCAAAGGTGAATTTCTCAATAAATCATGGCATTATATCTCAGGAGGGGAAAAAGTATTCTCCTTTATGGGCCCGTGGGTGTATATCTTGGAATATAGACACATCTGTATTCTTAGAATGATTCCAGCATAAGTTCTGAGTAATGCTGGATACAGGTTAATAACTCTGACCCTCTGAAAAGTTAGTTGTGTGACTCAACCAGCCCTTCCCACAGTTTTACACAGCAGTAAATGGAAATACTACACACCACATGTTATGTGGCTCCATCTGGTAGTAGCTTGTACTGAAGCAGAAGCAGTTACTCTAAAGAAAAGAAAGAGTTTGAATATTTTGAATGCTGAGGTCTAAAGGCAGGTGGCTCCTCAGGACACCAGAAAATGTCTCTCCTGCTGCTTCTGCTGCCTGTGTCTCTGTCACAATGTATGTCCCTGATCCATAGATTATGGAAAACTCATGCATTGACCCTCTGGCACAGCCAAAGGTTTATTAAGTCAGCTACTGCCATGAAGGAGGCTTCCAAAACTGATGATATTAATAAAGATTCTCTGAATAAAGAAACTTAAAAATAAGAGCATGGTAGAGGGTACTCTTCAGAATCATTTCTATTAACACCTTTCCAAGCCATGGAGGCAAATTCAACAGTGCCTGCACATCCTGTTTCCCATGGAGCAGAAAAAATGCCTTCTCCAACAAACCATTCCTGTTAGCCCACATACTGAGTCCCCACTCTTCTCTATCCACTGCCTGGAACCCCCACAGCATCCTACATGGAGATGACTCTCCTTTATGAGAGCTCTCCAAGACCTGACCTGGGGATCTTTAGTGGCACTCTTACTAAATGAGATTGCATGATAATTCTTCATAAATTTTTAAGAAAATAAAATATAGGAAGCAACCCTGTGAAAAAATAATCTCTGAGTGATGCACTCTCATTGTGGCTCTGAAATGTACTTCTCCTCTCCTTATAGGCCATGACAAGCAACATGGCACCACCCCCCTTGACCATCTGATCCTGAAGTCATGACGCCATCTGGGCCCAGAGAACACTGTGGTGTCACCATAAATATAATCCAGAATTTTCTGTTTTAAATGGGGAAATGTGTGTTTCTCTGATTAAACACCATGGTTGACCAGGAATGAAAATAACTTCATAAAATAAAGCATTTAGCTCATTATCCTCCTTAAGCACTCAGGATGGAGATCTCTAAATTTGGAAGGAATGTTTTAAAAGTACATGTGATTCATACCTAAATTGATGAGGAAAAATTGGCCATGCTGCTTCCAATTATTATTTCCCAGGATGGATGAAAATAATTTCTCCATGTAAAGAATAGAAAGAAATACATAATAGAGGGGAGTGAGATGGAGCACCAGACGATGAAAGATCACATGGGACTCACATCTTATGCTGCCATTATTTATCTTGTAGGGGAGGTAGTCACCAGGTGGAGACCCAAGGACAGTTCACAAAGACGAGGATCATGCACAGGTCAGTGTACAGTGAGGCATCCCATAAGCAGCTCCATAAAAAGTCATGTAGTTTACTGCTTTACCAATACAATGAATCAATTCTACAACTACATTTAGTTTTGTCTGAATATTAATATCTTTTTGGCTCTGAATGGTCACATGCATTTCCTGAATGAGTCCACACACAGAAGACAGAGGAGAGGAACTTAATCCATGGGGAGTGAGGATGTGCTGTCAGCCTCCCCCCAGTGCTGGCAGGAGCCACAGCCTGAGACACAAGCTGGGATCCAGGTCAATAGGATGAGACCTAGAATTTGGACCACAGGAACATGACACCCATTGTAGGGGAGCAGATGAAGCATAGAGAGATGTAAGAACAAAGACCCAGGTAAAAGAAAATGGATTATCAGAATAACAGATAACATGAATGTAATTGATACTGATGGAGCTGAGAAGAGAAATAGACCAACCCACAATTTAGTAGTTGAATCCTGTAGTAGAACAAGCTGGATGAAAAAAGTTCATGTAGAAATCACCTGATTGTCACTACCCAAATTTGTATTAATATATATAGAACACCCCACTGAAAAACAGCATAATACAGAAACTTTCAATTACCCAGAGATCCTAGGTAGCCTTAGGACCTGTACTGACTTGGAATCTTGAACATATAACAGCTGTGCTTGTATGTTACAAGATTACATAGATGAAGCAAGAAGATGGAACCTCAAGCAAGGACAGGAAACTACTGCAAGCCCATCTGTGCACCAGCCCATTGGAATGGTCCCTGAGCAACCCCTGGTGATCTCAAGCACTCCCTGAAGCCCAGGCCCTCCTATGCAGCCCTACAGTTCAGAGTGGCCCTAATGGAGTCCCTGGAATTTCCAGGCCCACTGCACCCTTAAGCAGGCTCCCTGCCAAGGTGCATGCAGCCCCTCAACTAAATGTCTGGCAGTCACCAGTGCACACAGAGAACTGGTTGGCTGATTGGATTTCCACATGATATGGACACTGCACAGCACATAAGTTAAGTTGGGGAAAGGTGGCATGAGAATGAGATGTGGTTCAAGAGTGCCATCTTCTGGGAGTAAAGGGAAAGTGTAGTCCAGGAAGTTGAAGTTCTGCCAAAATATGTAAATGCTTAAATAATGCTCTACATTTCAAAATAACCTTATCAAGATAAGTAAAATGCACTAAAGCCAACAGAAAGTCACAAGGCAACTGAAGACCAAGTACACGTGGATACGTGAGACAGGAAAATTAAACAGCTGGAGGAGACATAGAATCTGTGGCAATAAATCAAACAAGTACATACAAATCTTCAAACCAACTTCAGTTGCTTGGCTAAATACTTAAATGATATCAAGAAGACTGTGGAAAAGCATAAAGAAAAAAATTGAAAGAGTAAATAAAAAAGCAGATCTTATGGAAATAAAGGGGACTGTTGATAAAATTAAAAATATACTACAGAAAAACAGGGGCATATTTGAAGTGGCAGAAGAAAGAACAACTGAATTTGAAGTTACAGCAATTGAATGTGTACACACAAAAATATTACTGATAAAAAAATTTGAAAGCATTAATGGAGCTCCCAGAAATGAAGGACAACATTAAGCATGCTAATGTGAGAATCATTGGTGTCCAAGAAGGAGAAGAATAAAGGACTAGGCAGTGTATTTAAGAACATTGTTGGGGAAAACTTCCTAATCCTTTTAAATGATACAAACATGCAAATCAAAGAGGACAAATCCACTCCAAATAGAATGAATCCTAGTAGACCTACTCTAAGACATATGCTAATCAGATTTCAAATGCTGAAGAGAAAGTCTGGAAGCAAGAAGAGATAAGCAATTCAACACAAACATGTGAAACCATATAAGACTATTACTGACTATATAACAGACAATGTGGAGGTGAGAAGGCACTGGTATGACATCTTTAAGATCATAAAGTACAATAATTTTCAGCCAAGTATTTTTCAACTAGCAAAGCTCTCATTTAAAATTGAGTGAAAGGTAAAGTTTTCAGAAACTCACAAATTCTGAGAGAATTTGTTAACAGGAGACCTGCCATGCAAATATTACTAAAGGAAGCTCTATTGGCAGAGAAAAAATAAATAAGGTAGATGTCTGTAAAAAGGCACAGAACTGGAGAATATTAGTAAGAGTAGCATAAGGGAAAAAGTGTGTGGAAAATGACAATTAAAAACCAAAGGATAAGATGTCTGGTTCAAGACCTGACATCACACTAATCACTTTGATTGTGAATGGATTAAACTCCCCAATAAATAATTATGGAATGGTAGAATGGATCAAAAAGTATGACCCATTTATATACTGTTTACAAAAGCTCACCTTTGACACTGCATCAAAAAGAGATTGAAAGTGAGATGATAGAATGCCAATATCATACCTTTGCAAAAACTCTTCTGCAGCCTGAAATGTCAGTTGTTATTTATTAATCATAATTTATTCAACAACTCCATCGTCCCTTTCCACATGAAGAGCCAGGAGTCCCGAGATGCAGGAAAATTAGCATAAGATCTGGACAAAAACAAATGTTCCATCTTCTTAGCTCTAATCATTGTATCTGAAGGTACACAGATACTGAAATGTTTCCTCAGCAATAGGCTGGAAAACTGCATATCACACTCAAAATTCCTGGCCTATCCACTGTCATGTAGTTACCTGAGTCAGGGGAAAGATGCTGGGTTTTCCTTCATGAAATGCTGGCTAAAATTATCTAGGGAAGGAAAGTTACCAATTTACAATCTTTGGAGTCTATTCATATTTCTATGAGCAATGTATGAGTCAAAATTCACTTTAGTGATGAAAATGAATTTCAATTAATTGGCATTGTTTTATTTTGTGTCATAGTCACAAACTGAAAACCTTTACAGAAAAAGAGTATAAAGGACTAAAACCAGAGGCAACAATATCCATGATTTTACCAAGCATTATATTTAGCTAAAGGAGACAGACCCACAATAGATTACATGACAATTTTCATTTATGCAGTGTTCAAAAGAAACTATCCATGGACTGGGACAATGAGAAACACCCAGTCAGTCTTGCATGAAGGAGGATGAGGGGACCATTGGGGGTTGATGACAGATTTCCTGGACTGCAGGCGGGTCACCTGGATGTGTCCAGTTTTTAACTATCCATTGAAAATTATTACCTTCTTGAATTCAACATTTTATATATGCCAATTTCAATTTAACAAAAGATTATCTATTTCTTAGTTGTGCCACAGAGCTTAAACAAACATTCCTTAAAAAGAAAATAAGGAAATATTCATAGAATCAACATAAATTTCATCCTTCATATCCTTTAAATTTGATAAATTTGCAGGATATGAATTATCAGTTCCAGTTATTAGAGCAAGGCCTTTCCACTTTTTCTCATTTCAGTGTTGGTAGGTAAAAGTTCCATGAACTATGCTTCTATATCAGAAGGAATAACTGGTTCTTTACCTTTAAACTGAAAACATTAATTGGTATATGAGAGCAGCATAGAGAAAAGGAGTCAGTGTTCTCATTATCAAATTCCTCGGTAAATAAATAACCCTGTGACACTCTACAAATGCACATTGAGACTTAAAACCAGGAGACATTGTTTTCCAGATGTAGTGTCTTTCAATACTTGAACCAATGTACACACTTCTATTACTCCATTATTCTCTCATTCATTAATTCTTTCAGTCATTCAATTGTCTGTATTCAGGCAAATTCTACCCTCAGGGTTTTCCCTGTCCTTCTCTATACCTACAGGGCTGTGAGACCCTCCCCTCCAAGCTCACACTAGCATTTCCATATGCTTTATTTTTCTCTTTTGATTATCTTTCCAGTAGCTAATGTCTTCCTTTAGCCCGTATCTTCTGCATTCTGTATCTTACCCTGGCTTCCACTAAGTATAATAAAGACAATTTGCTCTTGGATGATCTTAGGGGAAGTTTTCCCATGAATTTATTCCAGATATAGAGAATTGCATGGCATAGAGGATGAGGATAAAATTAGGGTAATTCAAAATCATAAGAAGATAGGAATACTCAAGCAATTACACTCTTTGCCAAAGAGGAAACCACAGCCCCAAAGGTATCCAGTCCCTCCTTATGCAACAAATCCAACATTTGGCACCATGAACATGGGTCTGAAGAAATGTCTGCCAACACCCTTACACCAGCTTCCTGGGGACTCCCTCAGGGAGACATTTAGTGGACTCATATTGCCTCACCCCACTCCCTTTGTCTTTTACAGAGTGAATCCTGTCTGTGTTCTGGGTTATCAGGGTTCTCTTCTGAAGAAAGTTCAGGTACTTAAAGATACCTTCAGAGGTAGTGAATCAGCCTTCATGGAGTGTGCCTATTTCTTAGTATTCCCCTGAGAACTTCCACTAAATAAAATGTTTGGAGTTTATAAAATTTGAACATTAGAAAATGTTTTGGGTTAACAATGTAACAAACTTTATGCAGCCACCTTGCTGGTTGGCATAATGTGAGTCAGAGGACAAAGAAAAACAATGTAGTTCAGACAAGAAGGATCAGTGTCTCCTAGAAGCAGGGCCCCTTTCTTGTTAACATATGGGTCTGTATCTCATTTTGATGCTATTCTTCCCATTCTCACTCCTGAGGACACAGTGACACATTTTTTTCCCTGGTGGCTGTATTTGAGAGATTCCTGTTAGGGGGTATGTCCAAGAATTCTACTCTGAAGTTGGGGGCTCCCTAAAAGTTTTTGATGCTCTCAGGATGCGGTTTTTCTCACTGTTCTCCTTTCACAGTAACATGCATCTGTGTCTGAGGCCTTCAGGCTGGTCCACTTCAGGTAGGCAGTGTTGGCAGAATTTTCTGTGGAGATGATGACTCATCCTCCAAAGAATGGGCAGTAGTGTGCATCTGAGTCACCAGGATAAATGTATCCTACCCATTCTAATACTTTCCCTGGTTACTGATATACCCAGTTCATCCAGTGGTTGGTGAACATGTATCCAGATGCCTTACAGGAGATTGTCAGAGAATCCCTGGGCCTTTTCACCTCTGCCCCAGACCGCACCAGCTCCATCATCAGGATGATAACTATGTGGGAAACACAGAACCCAGGAATTAGAAGCTACATTCTCCCCTCCATCCTCGGTGACCCCAATAACCTGGGTCATTCCTGACCTTGGAGAAGAGCTATGATGGGAGTATGGATGGTGATAGATCCCATCTGTGAAGGAGGGTGGAAAGGGACAGCACTGAAGACACTGGATGGGCTGTCACAGAGAATCCACTTGGCAAGGGTAGCAGTGGATTTAAATAGGAGCAACCCCTCATTTTGCATATGTATTGCCTGCCTTCCAGATGAGACTCCACAGAATTCATGCTGTAAGAACCCAAAGACAGTGAAAAAACACTTGTCTGGAGCCTCTCAGGGGGGACAAGACAAGCCCTAATAATCCTCTCACTACCATGGGCCTTGACTACACACATATGGCCCGTCATCCAGTGGTTGAGTATGGGATAAATGCCTAGAGAATCTGCAGTCCAAGGCACCCACAATGTCAGCAGCACCAAGTTCCCCTCTTCAGCTCTGTCAAAAGACCCAGATATTGAAGGATTTTCTTGGTTACCTTAGAGATGGTGTTAAGCATTCTGGTCTCCCAGACACACCTTCCCAATAGAAACTCCAGGTGTTCTCTGGAATCATGGGACAGCAATGGATATACTGGTGCCTAAAGGATGGGATTCATAATGGGTTAGTTGGCTTCATTCATGCTGCCTGCCAAGAAAATGCAGATACCAGTCAATAGATCTTGTCCCTAGGATCTGATTCTTGGGTTAACATTTGACTGCTTGCTGTTTTTTTCATTCTGATGTTGTAACTTTCTTTATCAAAAGAATTTATCTCAAAGTATTTATATTAAGCAAAGAGGAATGAAAATGTAAGTATATGATTTTCTTTCAATATGTCATATAATGCAAAATGACTTCATTCTTTTGTTTTAAGGGACTTCCACACACAAATAAGAATTTGGGCACAACTGCAACCAAAATATTAGTATTTGTTCAGAGGCAGTCTTCATTAAGGCAAAATACAACCTTCTGCTCTCATGGATTTGATCTAGACTGGGGGCCTGTCACAGAATGAGGATGCTTTCTTTCTTCATGACATTTGCAAAAGTATTTCAAGGGTAGAATGGATTTTGAGTGCCATTGGAAGAATGCAGACTAGTTCTACCCTAATGGAATCTCATCTGTTACCTCCTCAAGGGACTCTATGTCACCCTAACTAAAACTTTTCTTCATTTGGAGAGAGACCATCAGCATTAGTGAGCTGAAAATATCAGCAGAATTACTTGGGTGAATGGATTCTAGAGTGTGTTGTGTCTTACACTCTTCTTTCTGAGCCAAACAATGCAACTTGTGACAGAATACAGGAGGAATCTGTACTCTCAAGATCAGGGGGGAAGATGTCTGCAGAAAGCATTGCACATGTCCATATGTAGTGGACCCTGAATCATTTATCATGACCACACTGCCTTAGCAGATCTCCCCCTAACAAGATTGAAAAATTTCCATTTATTTTTTTATCAAAATTCCCACTTATAAAACACCATAAATTAAAGCTTATTTTTCAAAGTTTCAGCCAAACCATCCTTAGTTTTGACTACTTATACACACACATGCACACACACACACACACACACACAATTTAAAAAAAACAGTTAACTTAGGAGAAAAAGTAGCTTAATTTTAACTCTCAAAGTGACACTCACCAAAACTGCCACTTATTATCCCACTAAAATAGATGCTTCCTAATAACTTGTTAAAAGTGTCACTTACATCTTTCAAAAATAGTGATGTTCTTACATATGAACACAAAACCCTGTTTTATTATTTCCCCATAGAAATAACAGAAACAAGTTGAATCATGGATGAAAAGAACAGACTTGAACTTAAGATGACACTGGGGCATCAAATACACTGAGCGAAAACAAAGTGCAGAAATAACAGGAAAGAGGAACCTAACTTAAAATTAGTAAGAGGTCTGACCATAATAAATTCCAACTTCATGAAAAATCAATCCCTGAATATATCAGAACTAATCAGTCAATAGTTATAACCATCTTGCTCCCCCTAATTTTAATGTGGACAGAGTCAATGATAATAACCAAGTTGCAATACCTAATTTGAAAGTTTACAATCCAATCCCAATGTGCCAATAGCCCTAAAATCTCTAACAACAGCCCCTTTGTTTAATTCAAGGAATATCCCTCACATTTCCTGCTCAAGAAGACAGATCTGGGAAAGTATTATCTTCCTTCCTATCTTCAAGTGGCTAACCATTGTTAATAAAGTTTATCTCTTTTCAATGTCCCAGTGTCTACTGATTGGGTCTCTTTGCATCAGGTAAGGACTCACTTTTGAGCCACCATAAACACTCCCTGGGAAAACCTTGGGAGAATATGTTCCAAACCTCTCTCCTGGCTTCCAGTGTCAGCTGGCCATCCTAGACATCCTTTGGCTTTTAGCTACATAACTCCAATGCCTGCCTCCTACTTCACATGATCATCTTCTTTCTGCATCTCTGTTTACATTTCTGATAAGGACACTGGTCATTGGATTTGGGCTCATCTGTATCTTAAATTAACTAATGCCATCTACAAAGATCCTATTCCCCAATCAGGTCACATTCTTAGTTTCCAGAAGGAAATGAAATTTTGGGGGACACTATTTTAGTCCAGTACCTGTAATTTTCTTTAAAATGCACAGCAATGATTAGTGGCACAGGAATGTGTCTGCATGTGATGCATGCTAAAATTTTACTGTATTTCTGCTAATTATTTTAAATTCTTTGAAGAAATAATATAACCTGACTGAAACAGGCAGAAAGGTAAGGATAAAAAAAATTGGAAACAGGAAGAATCAGTTCATCCTGACACCACTGATAGGCAAGAAATGAATCTATGTTGTGCATACAGGGGAATTGCCCAGGGGAATAGAGAATATTGTGTGTGCAAAAACATCTCATGAGCAATTGATAAGAATGCATGTGAATGGCATTGCTCTGCAGAATTTATAGAGAAATAATGATTTTCCTATACTGAGTGTGGGCCAGGGTTTCTAAATGCTGGGCAATCTCAAATGACCTCACACAAGAAAATATTTATTTCAATGATATAATAAAGGCCAAATAAAATTGCTTGCATTGCTTAAGCTCAGTGTTCAAACTTTCCATATATTTATGTCATGCAGGAAATAATAGGAGCAATTCTGTATTTGAGAATCATTACATATTAACTCAATATACCTTAGCTATAATGCATAATTTATTAAGAGATAAACAGTATAAATCTAAATGTATAAAATGACTAGAAATAATGTAAATGCAGAGAAGTCTCATTGGAAATTTGTTTTGACTTGAAAAGTATTTCATTCACAAATGTATGGAGAGGCAAACATTTAGGGATAGAATGGAAACAGAATATATTGGATCAGCAGAATAAAATAAAACAGAAGATTTTCAACAGGTGCCAAAAAAGCCTGAGACAGGTAGACCAAGCATGAAAAGATAACTTTGGCCAATGTCACCAGCTTGGAAAATAACCATTTAAAAATGAATATAAACCAGTATATTCATAAACTGGCAACAGGGACATTGAAAGTATTCAGATACTGAGAGGGAAAACATATGAACAGAAATTTATTCCACTATCATAGCACAAAAAGCCTCCACCAAGGGTGTAATGAAGTATACCTAAATATAAGCACCACTGTGATTGCCCCATTATGCAGAATGAGCCACCTCATAATACAGATGTAGAAATGGAAAATCAAACCAACAGGGGCATCTGGATATATGTTTCAACTCAATATTTACTCAGAGTTTTGAAAGTTAATAAATCTACATGTAATTTTAATTCTATAATTTCCATGAGAAATAATTATTTGATAGATACACTTAGATACTTAATAAAGTCATTAAAATAAAATGTATAGGAAGGTCTAAGGACGTTAATGAAAAAGGAAAACTCCACTCAATGTGGGACACATGTCCAAAGCCTCCAACTGATCCCAATCCTGAAGCTGGGTTCCTGCCCTGTGCTCTGTGTATTCTGAGTGCCCCCTACTGCCCAGCCCTCTCTCTGAACATGGAAGTGTGTGCTTGGGCTCACACACAGACATTCCCTTAATGTATGTAAACCCAGTAACACATGTGTTTTCAGAAGCAGGGGAAACTGGTTCTTGGATATACATCTAGAGATGGAGAATCAACTGCTGATAGATGGATCATGGTGTGCATTTCTGTTATAACAATTCCCATCACCACTACAGACCCTCATGGAGTTGGACAGATCCAATACCAGTATGAGACAAAGATTGTGATAGAAAATCCATATACAGTACAAGTGAGGAACAGGATCTTCAAGGACTTTTCTAAATCTCGTTCATATATGTATAGATGAACCTGAGTCAGGAATATGGTGACAACAAGGAAAAAGAAATCAGTCATGACAAATATCATTCACCTCATCTGGATCAGATTTTTGGAAATATCTGATGCACTCGCTGGGAAAGATAACAAAACAAAATCTTACTCAAGAATCTCATGGCTTTCTGGAAAATAACCATGATTCCTGGAGTGTGGAAATAATGTCCAGATTGTGAAATTTATCCTGGAAGCTGATTTTCACAATAAATATCCAGGAATACAGCAGAGGTTGTCAGGGGAGACCACAGGCTCTGTTTTAGAATCTGGGAAAGGAAGACTCTGAACCCTTCTCCAGATATGGCCTTTCCTTTACTGAGAGCCCAGGGCCTGGAACACCAGGATATAAACTACCAGACCAGAGAGAGAAATCTTTCAAGATGGTGTAACAATAAATTTGGAATCTATGAGAATCCTCCATTGACAGAAAAACTCCTGACTTCCCACTTGCCCTACTCTCTCCTCTCAGAAACTCAATTTGTGATGAGCTTATCATTTTTTCATCTTAATGTCCCACATAACAACACTTGAGGGAAGATTTCAGTGAATATATTGAATAAGGTATGGTTCCATTTCAAATACAGCCCTTGAGATCTGCATGAGTTTGGGCAGTACACTTCAGCATTCCAAGGCAATTTACCACCTCTAGTAGGGCTATATGAATATACACCTCCTGGAAGTTAGGGGCACATGGGGGATGATTCTTCCAGCATGATTTGGGCAGAGTTTGTATTCAATGATGGAAAATCATAATTCATAAGTGATTAGATGGATGATGGTTTCTTTGATCTGCTCTTACTCCTTGCACAAATCCTCACAGCATCTCCACTCATCCTGAAATTCCTGGATGCTAGTGTTTAAAGGAGATCATGAGGGGACCCAATGCCCCCAGCACCTCTTCCTCTCTCAGGATTCCTCATGCTCATGTATGGCCTGGTTGTGAAATCCTCACATCCTTGAGGGCATGGGGCATTGAGGCTTTAATTAATTTAAATATTTCAACCTCTTGTTCATCTTGGTTTCCAAAATGCTGTGACAAATATCACACAATGTATGGTTTGAAAAATAGTAGCTTATATTATCATGGTTTCAGAGAAGGAAATTCTATACTTGGACAACATAACTCCAGAAACCACAATCAGTTCTTTGGACTCCCCAAAATGCATGAAATTCTGTGAGAGTTAAACCATGTTCAAGTGCCAGCCCCTGGACCTGTGGGTGTGAACTGTTACATTTTGAACACGCAAAACCCTAGAAACTGGAGTTCCAAATTTCCTAACAAGAGCTTGATAATATTTTACATAAAAATATTTTATAAGTTTTATTGAGGGAAAAGGAATAGGCAAAAAATCTTTGATTGGTACATTCTTGATAAGTGAAAGAAGGTCATTGATTAAAGATAAATGGCATGAAAAATGCCCTTTGAATTAAAAAAGTAACACATTGTGAGCCAGCTGTTTTAAATTATGTATCTATTAATACATATTGAAAATTTGTGTGTGACACAATGATAGCATTTTTTTTCATTTTTATTAAGATTGTTCAGATACCATACAATTATCCAAAGATCCAAAGTGTACAATCACTTGCCCCTGGGTATTCTCATACAGCTGTGCATCCATCACACTTAATTTTTGTTCAGTTTTTAGAAACTTTTCATTACTCCATACAAGAAATAAAATGAAAGATGAAAAAAGAAAAAAAGAAAAGGAAACTCTAATCCTCCTCATCCCTAACCAATCCCCCTCAATTGTTGACTCATAGTATTGATATAGTACATTTGTTACTGTTTATGAAAAAATGTTGAAATGTTACTAACTGTAGTATATAGTTTGTAATAGGTATATAGTTCTTCCCTATATGCCCCTCTATTATTAACTTCTAATTGTATTGTCATACACTTGTTCTGGTTCATGGAAGCAATTTCTAGTTTTTGTACAATTGATCATGGATATTGCCCACCATAGGATTCAGTTTTATACAATCCCATCTTTTGACCTCCAACATTCCTTCTGGTAACATATATGACTCTGAGTTTCCCCTTTCCACCTCATTCACACACCATTCAGCACTGTTAGTTATTCTCACATCTTGCTACCAACACCCCTGTTCATTTCCAAACATTTAAGTTCATCCTAATTGAACATTCTGATCATACTAAGCAAACACTCCCCATTCTTAAGCCTCATCCTATATCTTGGTACCTTATATTTCATGTCTATCAGTTTACATATTATAAATAGTTCCTATCAGTGAGACCCTGCAATAATTGTCTTTATGTGTCTGGCTTATTTCACTCAGTATATTGCCCTCAAGGTTTTGTCATCAACCCATTTTTTTTAATATGGTTTTGTTCACTCACCATACATTCCATCCCAAGTAAATAATCGATGGTTCTCTGCATGGTCATACATTTATGTGTTCACCACCTTCACCACTATCTATATAAGGGCATCTACATTTCTTCCACAAGGCAGGAGGGAGAGTCAAAGAAGGTAGAGAGGAAAAAGAAACAGGAAAAAAAAAAGACAGCTAGGAAGCAGCAAAAGGAAAAATAACCTTAAATCAAAGCAGAGTAAAGAATCAGACAATACCAAAGTCAAGGGTCTGACATGCCTCCCCTATCCCCCCTTCTTATCTGCATTTACCTTGGTATATCACCTTTGTTATATTAAAGGAAGCATAATACAATGATTCTATGAGTTACAGTCTCTAGTTTATGCTGATTGCATCCCTCCCCCAATGCCTCCCCATTTTTAACACCTTGCAAGGTTGACATTTGCTTGCTCTCCCTCATAAAAGAACATATTTGTATATTTTATCACAATTGTTGAATACTCTAGATTTCACCAAGTTACACAGTCCCAGTCTTTATCTTTCCTCTTTTCTTCTGGTGTCTCACATGCTCCCCACCTTCCTCTCTCAGCCGTATTCATAGTTACCTTTGTTCAGTGTACTTACATTGTTGTGCTACCATCTCCCAAAATTACATTCCAAACCACGCACTCCTGTCTTCTATCACCCTGTAGTGCTCCCTTTAGTATTTCCTGTAGGACAGGTGTCTTGTTCACAAAGTCTCTCATTGTCTATTTGTCAGAAAATATTTTGAGCTCTCCCTCATATTTGAAGGACAGCTTTGCTGGATACAGGATTCTTGGTTGGCGTTTTTTCTCTTTCAGTATCTTAAATATATCACACCACTTCCTTCTTTCCTCCATGGTTTCTGCTGAGAGATCCGCACATAGTCTTATTAAGCTACCTTTGTATGTAATGGATCGCTTTTCTCTTGCTGCTTTCAGGATTCTCTCTTTGTCTTTGACATTTGATAATCTGATTAAGTGTCTTGGCGTAGGCCTATTCATATCTCTTCTGTTTGGAGTACGCTGCGCTTCTTGGATCTGTAATTTTATGTCTTTCATAAGAGATGGGAAATTTGCATTAATTATTTCCTCTATTATTGCTTCTGCCCCCTTTCCCTTCTCTTCTCCTTCTGGGACACCAATGATACGTACATTATTGTACTTTGTTTCATCCTTGAGTTCCCGGAGACGTTGCTCATATTTTTTCATTCTTTTCTCCATCTGCTCCTTTGCATGTAGGCTTTCAGGTGTTTTGTTCTCCACTTCCTGAGTATTTTCTTCTGCCTCTTGAGATCTGCTGTTGTATGTTTCCATTGTGTCTTTCATCTCTTGTGTTGTGCCTTTCATTTCCATAGATTATACTAGTTGTTTTTTTGAACTTTTGATTTCTGCCATATACATGCCCAGTGCTTCCTTTACAGCCTCTATCTCTTTTGCAATATCTTCTCTAAACGTTTTGAATTGATTTAGCATTAGTTGTTTAAATTCCTGTATCTCAGTTGAAGTGTACGTTTGTTCCTTTGACTGGGCCATAACTTTGTTTTTCTTAGTGTAGGTTGTAATTTTCTGTTTTTTAGGCATGGTTTCCTTGTTTATCCAAATCAGGTTTTCCCAGACCAGAACAGGCTCAGGTTCCAGAGGGAAGAAATATTCAGTATCTGGTTTCCCTGCGGGGGTGTCTTAGAAAATTGCTACACCCTTTGATGCCTTGGGTCACTGTGCTTTTCTGCCCAGCAGGTGACGCCTGTTAGCCTATAATTCTTGACTGGTGTGAGCAGGTATGGCCTTGTTCCCCCAGGCTCTGGGGTCTGGTTCTGAATGGAAAGGGCCCCACCCCTTTCCCCCTAGAGAAGACAGACCCCCCAAGTGGAAGTCATTAGCATTTCAGTGGTCTGGCTCTCTGCTTGTGGTGTCTCCACCCTTCCCTGATTCACAGCCCTGGAAACTGAAAATGACTGGGGCTTTCTCCATTGAGCCAAAAAAGAAACAGATAGTCCCCATCAGACCCAGTCCAAGGTGACCCTCTGGCTCTCCCAGGTCAGTCATCACCCAAAGCATCTGTCTGTTTTTTTGGGGATGCGTACCTGTAGTGAGCAGTTCACACTCACTACTGAAAACCCCAGTTGGAGCTCAGCTGAGCTATATTCACTTGCTGGGAGAGAGCTTCTCTCTGGCACCATGAGGCTTTGCAGCTTGGGCTATGGGGGGGGGTCTCATGACTTGGATCCGCAGGTTTTACTTACAGATTTTATGCTGTGTTCTCGGGCATTCCTCCCAATTCAGGTTGGTGTATGATGAGTGGATGGTCTCATTTGTCCCCCCCAACAGTTATTCTGGATTATTTACTAGTTGTTTCTGTTTTTTTTTTTTGTAGTTGTTCCAGGGGGACAACTTATCTTTCACTCCTCTCTATGCCTCCATCTTGCCCGAGTCTCCTGTGTGTACTTCTTTGATTAATTTCTTCAAGTGCTTTGTCTCCTCTGTATTTTAAATTTAATCATTGGGTTGTCCATATCTTCAGGATTAATCATATGCTTATGATTTTCCATTGTTCTTGGCCTTTTGGCACTTGCTTCACTTGATAAAATCATTTTAAGATATGCAGGGTTATTTTAACATTAATCTATAATTTTGCAATCTACAGCTTGGTGATGTGTGCCTCCCTGCCATACCAGCAAATGGCAACCTTGAACCACCTCTTACAAACATCCTTTACCCAACCTTCATCTATGAACTGGGCAGGCTTCCACCCAGGAGGAAGTCCAGTCAGCCCACCGAGTTTCCATGTGCACTGAGGACTGCCAGCTCTGTGGTTCGGACTGGGTCTTGTACAGTTTAGCAGGAAATCAGCTTAAGTGCACAGTGGTCCTGTCAATTTTGGGGTCTTCAAGTGGGCCACTCTATGGTTGCAGAGCTTCACATCTCACCTTTCAGCTCAAATGCATGGCATTCCCTTTCTGCCATGCTCACCTGAGTCCCCAGGATTTGGATGGAGCTCCAGGTACTTCAGTACAATGACTTTGCCTCTTGTCTGTGCACACCAAGGACTTCCACAGAGAAAGCGTTATTGTGATCACTACAAGACCACAGAATTGCAGGTCCCACTGCGATTTCTCAGCTTGTGGGTTTTGAATAGTTATCTCCCCAGCCAACAGCTGGGAAAGGTGTATGGGGCATGAAAATTTGTTCCCTTCCATGTTCATCAGCTAGCTCAAACTGCCCATCCCCAGCAGCATTCTGGGACAAATACACTCACCAGTTCTTACAAAAGCAGCCTCTCTTCCTCTTCAGCTGTGTCCTCACTATGTGGTGTAAAGGTTGCTATTCACCTGGTGCCACCCTGGAACTGCTGTTTTGAAGTGATATCTGTCCTTTTTCAAGTGCTTTTCATGGAGGAGGACTTTGTTCTACCTCTCCTAATCTGCTATCCTCCCAGTCATTTGGTTTTTAATAGTCAGATCTATTCCCACACCCTCTCCTTTTTTTCTTTAACTTAACTTTGTTAGTATTCTTCAGTTCTGTGCCCTTCTTCCAACCTCACTCTCCTTTCTTTTTTCTCAGATGGTAGATCTCCCTTTAGTATTTCTTGCAAGGAAGGTCTCTTGTTAACAATTTCTCAGCATTTGTTTACCATGAAAATGTAACTTCTCCCTCAATTTTGAAGATCTTTTGTGGATAAATTTTTCTTGGCTGCCTTCTTGCCTCCATGGTGTTCACTGAGTATTATGTCCTTAGACTTATGTGGTTTTCCTCTAATTCACATATTCTTTCTTCTGCCCCTTCAAATCTTCTCATGTGTCTCATATATTTATATTTTGATAAACAGTGCCCTTTCTTTCCATAAGTTCTAATTTTTATTTATATTTAAATTCTTATTTATGCTCTTCTAGAGTCTCCTTGATGTCCTTTATGTATTTAGTTAATGCAGTGAAATTATTTTGGAGATTGGTGTGTACTTCTTTGTTCCAAATTCTGTGTCTCCTCTGGCCCCTTAATATGGTCATTTGGTTTATCAACTTGGGTCTTCTTATGCTTTGTTATTTTCTCTTGGCTTCCGGTCATTTGCTTATCTTGATCAGGTTATTTTAGGATATGCAGGATTTTTGAACATTAATCTATAATTTGGCAAAGCTACAGCTTCCACAAGTTCACCTTTTGATTTCCCAGCAGATGATGCTTTTCAACTGCTTTTACTCTGAAGCCAGCTTTCCCCTAAATTTGCTTATGCACACCACATGGCCCAAGTCATGTGGATATTCAATCAGTACATTTCTCTGTGTGCTCTGGGGACTGCCAGGCCTGGGTGTTTGGGGATGGCCCTGTGCATCTTTACAGGGGATCTGCTTAAGGACCCAGTAAGTCTGGTAATTCCTTGGTGTCCATTTGGGCCACTCTCAAGGTGCATGGCTGCATGTCCTACCCCCTAGTTCAAATGTGCCAGAGACCCTATCAGTCATGTGCCTGCCTGCCTCTAGGGTTGGGGAAGGTCTCCTTGTGTTTCTGTACTTCACCCACACTTCTCCCCACCACATGTCTGTGCATACTGTGGACTTCCATGGAGAAAGAATAAATGCAATCACCACCACTGCACTGACCCCTGAGTTCCCTGACTGTGGGTCTGTGAAGAATTATCACCCCAGTGTACTGCTCAGTGGGTGCATGGGGCATGGAAGGCTGCTCCCAAATGCACTTTTCATCTGGTTCCTGCCACCAGTCTCCAGCAGCAATCCTATTCATACACACTCACCTCATCCTAATCTGTGCAGTCTCTCTGCCTCTCTATCCAAGTCTCCAATAGTTTTGCAGAGTTCCCTGTACAGCCAGTCAACCCTGGCACTATTATCTGGGTTCACTCTGCCCCTTCTCTAGTCCCTCTTATGGATGAGAAGTTTGCTCTGCCTCTCCTGTTTCACCATCTTCCCAGAAGTCCACCCAATTTCTTCTTCATATTTTTCATGATTTTTGTCATACCTTCCTTCAAACATTCCTTTGATTCAGAATTGACTTAATATGAGCATTTGAACATCTTGAAATCATTGTTTCAACTCCTGTATCTCATTTGAAGTGTTAGTTTGTTTCTTTGACTGGGCCATATCTTCTTTTTGCCCGCTGTGACACAAAATTTTTTGCTGGTGTCTAGGCATCTGGGTTCATGATTAGTTCATTCTAGAAGTATTTTTCAACCTTTTACTTGGGTTTTTCTGTTGCTTGGCTTGATTATTTGGTGTTCAGTCTTGATCTATAGCATAGATTCTTTGTAACTGATCAGAATTTTTCAGTTCTTGTGATTCTTGCTTTCTCCTGCCTATATGAAACTTTTTTGAGGATGCTCTATCCAGATATGATTGACCCCAGTTAGATTTTCACAGTCAATTCATACCCATCTCTCAAGAGGAGGGTGTAATCAGTAACAAGTTTCCCTAAGGATGAGAACAAGCATTGTGTAAAGATTTCCTGTGAGTCCTCTAGGCTCTGTTTTCCCTATTCTGCCCAGAATGTGTTGCCCCAGCTCCCCAGTGGAGCCATAAATAGATGCAGTTCCTTTAATTCTCAGTAGACCCTATCCCTGCCTAGAGCTTGATTGTCACAGGTGTTGAGGCAGAGGGAAGCCTTAAACTG